>NC_079451.1:3441985-3596985 GCF_903798145.1 Danio aesculapii | reverse complement strand
TATTATCAGACATACTGTGTAAATTTCCTAGCTCTGTTAAACATCATTTGGGAAATATTTAAAACAGAAAAAAAGTTCAAAAGGGGGCTAATAATTCTGACTTCCAGCATGTGTAGCATCCAGAAAATGGAAGCACATCGCTGTAACCTTTTCTCTATGTCTTTGTTCCTTCAGAAAATGAGAAGAACTGTGTGGAGAAAAACGTGTCTACCCCAGGCATAAGCATCTACTTTGAGGCCTACCTCTACAACATGGGCACCTACAGTAGTTGTCCTTGGCAGATTTTAGCATCTTCACAACTAGCCCTACAAAGGCGGCCCTCCATGGGTGAAGAGGAGGAGGAACATGACTCCCCTGTAGAGGGCCAATCAGAGAAAGTCAGGAAACCAAAAAAGGTCTATTGCTACATTTCACCAAAGGTAAATTTATTAGTGATTATTATTTTTGTTAAAGGAATAGTCCCAAAAATTAATATCACCCCGTAATTTACTTACCCTCAAGCCATCCTTGGTGTTTATGACAGGGTTTCCACAGGTCATGGAAAATCTGGAATATTAAAGAGTTTTAAAAGGTCTATTATAGACGTTGTAAGTCAGGGAATTTCATATATTTGGTTTAAGTTATGGAGTATCTGGGATTTTTGGTTGTCAATTTATTCATCAAACGGTAACTTTTCTATACTGTGGTTTTAAGCACTTGTTCCATATGATTTGCTCATTGTTATGGTTAGGCTACAGTGCTCAGCATAATTGAGTACACACCATTTTGAAAAGGAATATTTTTATCCATTTCTCTGTGAATATAGGCAATGTATTTTGGTGCATTTAAATAAAACAGATTTATTAAACCGATATATATGTATTAAAATAATATTTTAGTCACCAAACATATTTAGAAATTGAAAGATAATACAATTAAATTCAAGCAAAATATTGCCAAAAAATTACAACCTACAAAATGTCAACTAAATTCTTCCATTTTTGTGCTTCTCTTAATTTTTTCCTCTTTTTTTCAAAAATTTGTATTTAATATTTTTCTATAACATTTCAATTCGGGTGTACTCGTTTTTGGACAGTTATCGTAAGTTATTTTGTTAGATAAGCTGCAGATTTGGCTTCAGTACTGATTAATCTAATATATATGCACAAATATAATATTGTATAGCTTCCTATTAAAAATATGAATTTAAAAGAGAGATATGCGAGGGGGGTGTACTTTTATGTGCTGAGCACTGTATTTTTCAGTGCCGTTTTATTTCTTTTTCTCACTTGTCAACCAGCAATAAGTCAAATGCCCCACTGTTCATACAGATCAAAAAGAGTCATGTAGCTAGTTAGGATTTTTTTTAAAGTTAAAAATGTAGCCGATGTTGGGTAGCATATGTTGTTGCTGATAGAATTGAAAATGTTTTCCTTGGTGCTTCAGAGGTTTATATTTATTGTGATGTTTTAATCAATGTTGTGTCAATGCTATAAGCTATTTGAAAGATTAAGAAGGGACTTGAAATTAACCTCTTAAGGCCCAAGGTGTTTGGGCTTATTGGAACCTAATGAGAATAAAAATCTAAGTATCGTCTTTTGATATGACGTACTTTTAGAGAAAAAATATGTCCATATATGTGGACTCGTGATCCAAATTTACATAATATATTCTTTTAAATGCATATATAACATCGATCTTTTTTTTTTATAAACTTGCTTTGACGATCAAAGAGTAAAAACAACATTTCCCCCCATTTTGGACAGTTAAAAATAGTGTTTGGGACATTTCATGGGAATTAAAAATAGTGTTTGGGACATTTCATTGCAAAACAGTTACAGACAGATGACACCGTATGTCTGTAACAAAATATAAGACATTATTAAGTATTTTAAGTATTTATATGTATTTCAAATAGCCACTTAAGAGCTAAAATGTGCTGTCCACATATGTTGACACTCAAGCTCTAGGAGGTTAAATTCAGTCTAACTTCTAGACCAGCTTTGTTTTAACACTGTATCCTCGCCGTGGCTGACACGCAGCTCTCAACAATGTAACTACACATCGCAACAACACGCAGTGCAAGCTCTGTGATTGGTCGACTTGGTAACGGTGAGGAGTGTGGGCGGTGCTGAGAGCCACAAGCCCGATGGAGCAAGTGTTTATAAGTCTGGAGTCCCGTAAAGGAGATCCAGATGGAGATTTTTGTTTTGTGTTTACCTTATGATTACAGTTGTTGCACGTCTGCTGGTTCCCACCTCTGAATGAGCGAGTTTGAGCTACTTGTACATTAAGGTAGCGTTCAGAAAAAAACAAAACACCAGCGAAGAAACTCGACACAGAGGAACAGAAAAACCTACTGCCAGCTAGCGTTTCGGAAGTGTTACTGCAGAGCAACACAAACGGCATGCAGAAGTATAAATGCACGACTATATCCAAGACTTGCGCAGTAGGTCACGGCGATCACTCGACGCAGAAGTATAAATCAGCCTTAAACCGAACACATAATAAAATATGCTTTTCTTTTGAATATTTATTTGTCCTAAGTTTATCTGTGATGAAAACATCTGTGAACAAGTAAATAAAGCTACAACTGGATAGATTTTAAATTCTCTAAAGTTGTTTGTTTATAGGTCATGGAAATTAAATATTTTTTAGTCAGTGACAGTCAGGGAAAAAAGTCAAGGAATTTGACATTTAGCTTAGAGTGGAACCCCTAATATGGACTTTTTTCATTCAGATGAACACAGTAGTTTTACATTTTATGTGGCAGGAACCACACACCACACAGTTGGTTTACTACAGAGGAAGTTGATGAACAAGAAAACTAGTTGACTTGGTGGTACTGTATAATGTTGTAGAGTATATTACTTTAACAATGCCACATACACGTGTCTTATATCATGTGCTGTATACAGTACGTCAGTCGTGCATAACATGCATTCAGTCACCGCCGTTAAGTTGGTGATTTAAGTTTATAATTTAAAAACTAAACATGTTTGTTACACAATCACATTGATCAGCTTCATACGGCATGCTTTACATGTTAGTTTGACAACGGATTTATGCACTTTTGGACACTTCAAAATGAAAGGCATAATGCAACACCATTACACAGCATGGAAGAGCCAGAATAAAATTTAAAACTGTCTTTGTCTGACAGAAAAAAAAGTCATACACTAAGGATGGCTTGAGGTTGAGTATTATTTTGATTTTTGGTTGAACTATTTCTTTAAAAATTCTTGTTGTTACTTTGAATGCCAACTCATTGTGTTGTGTTCCAGCAATTTTCTGTGAAGGAGTTTTACCTGAAAATTATTCCTTGGCGCCTGTTCACTTTCCGTGTGTGCCCTGGAACCAAGGTTTGTTTTCTTCAGTCTTGATACTTGCGAAACTGATATTTCCCCCAATTGTTCATGTATGAATTTGAATTGTATTCTTTTATTATTAGTTTACGTACCATGGACCAGACCCTGTTCATAAATACTTAACCCTGGTGGTAGATGATGGGATCCAGCCTCCAGTAGAGCTCAGCTGTAAAGACCGTAACATAATGGCTGCCACCTTTATCCGCTTTCTCCACAAGAACATTGGTTAGTGTCATCGTCAGGAATAACTACCATTTGGTGTGTTTGGTGCCTTTCTATATCGTGTGTCCATCTTATAGGAGGATCAGAGACTTTTCAGGATAAAGTGAACTTTTTTCAACGAGAGCTGAGGCACATCCACTCCAAGAGACCTCGCACTAAAACTAGCCTGAAAATCAGTCGCCACTCTCTCTTGGAGTCGGTAAGCAAATTTGCCAGATCATTCCTTTACGCCATATAAAACAAGTTTCACAACAATGGGAGTAAAGGCCCGTTCACTCCAACACATTAACTATAAAGATAACAATAAAAATATAGTTCCAAAACTATATTAAACACAAATTGTATTTGTATAGTTCTTAAACTATATTTTTTGGGAGATTCCCACAAAAATGTATGAAGCGCTAAGAGTGTCCAGAAAAGCGCTATATAACTGTAAGGAGTTATTATTATTATTATAAAAAATTGTTCTTAATGTTAGGACCACGGCTATAACGTTAAAGATGTTGAGAAACAATATTGTTGGGATCACTTTCAGTATGTTTTGTAGCTAGGGATGCACCAAATATTTTCCAAGCGGCAACCTCCCGCTCTCCCTCGGGAAGCCAATACGGAAGTAACTGAAACTGCAATTCATCAAAATTCCACTAGTCCTGCTCCATAATAGAGCAAATTGCAATTGAGCGCACTGTTAGAATGGCCAACTTTACAGCAGAAAAAAAGGTGTTTACAGCCTGGTACAAAGAACGATTTTGGTTCATATAGCTATTATTACCCTCCATGACAACTGTGAGAGGGTGAATTTTTTTATAACTCATCCATTTCCTTTATATTAGGTTATATTAAGTTTGCATAATTAAGGGCGTGGCCACTTGAGTGACAGCTAGGTCTCGCTGGTCGCCGTCACTTGACCTCAGCTGAATCCGGCAGATTAGCCACTGATCTCGGCATATTCATCGTATTTTGTGTTGTTTTATGTGGCTTTACACAGTCAGCTGCCTTTTGGACTTATTTCTTATCAGATGATATGGGATGCTGTGTGCACTTAATTGTGCTCAAACCATTCATGTGGCCTCGTTTCCCATGTGAGTGAAGTTATATACTTGTATACCATCTCTATAAATGTATTTGTTTTATTTAAGATCATTTATCATTAATATTTTTCTTTAGACCCGTAAAGCACTCCAGAATCTGACAGATTGATTAGCTGTAGGCTCTAGAACAGTCATCTGAAGCGTTGTCATACACTGTTATCCTGGATTTCATCAATAGTCCAGCATTTACTAACACAGACTATATCTGAAGTGTTTGGAAGTAATTCGCGTTTTCCTCCTGTAGAAAAACGTCATAAGAACAATGTTTAGTGGCTCAATGTATTACTACAGTGTTTTTAAAAGTCTAAACACTTTATTGATATAGTGTACAGCCAAGCACATGTGGTCAGAACACAAACGAGTCGCAGGTAATAAAGTATCAAGCGTTTCTCCCAAAGTAAAGTCTGTCTGCCAGGTCTAAGCAAAGTGCCAGCAGGTGTCTGTAGCTCCGCTCACTCTCCGCCTCTTTGCCCTTGTTTGGTATCCCGCCGTGGGTGCGATGACGTGCGAACAAAATGGCGACGGTTGGCTACTTGCCTACTTGTAGCTTCTTTTGGAGTGTTCAGAAACCTATGGGTGACTTCACGGATACTCCGTCCATATATTTTACAGTCTATGATATTTTCATGGTATTTTTGGTGTTCTGCCAGAAGAAAAAAATGGTTGAAAACATGAGCTGAAAATGGGGTTATGCTGTGCTGCACTATCAAGCACGCTGCTTTCACACTTTCTCTTCCAGCTGTATACACAGAGTGCCAAAAACTGGAGGCACTGCACTATATAATCATTATTTTAATGACTGAAATGATGCAAAAACCAAATCGATTTTTGTTCTGTCGACCAAAAATGCAAGACTAGAGCATGTGCGCCACAGTGAGAGTTCTATATAGCTTATATCTATATAGCTATCTGCTTATTGTGCATGAAACACACTCAGAATGTTCAGAAGTTCACTCAAATAATGCTCTGACAGGACATTTATAAGTAGTGTATGGCAAGTCAGGTGAACTTCCGCCTCTTTATTGATCTATTAAGATAGTTTTATCTCTGACACATATTATCCTATTTCAACATCTACAATCTGAGTGTTCAAATATAGTAATAGTTATAAAGATTTGTTATGTGCAATGTTTAACAATGTATATTACTAATCAAAAATTGTATTTTGGTAAATTTACAGTAGAAAATGTACTTAATATCTTCATGTAACATGATCTTCTTTAGGTAATATTCTTATGATTTATGGCATAAAAGAAAAATCTATAATTTTGGCCATTACAATACTTGCGTAACATAAGTCCAGGTTTTGTGGTCCACAAATGTGGTTATTTTATTGAAATTTTTATTACAAATAATTTTTTGATTTCGACCCAGTGCATCAAAAAGTTTCAGTTCCAGACCAAAATGCGGTGCTTCCCTTATTTTTCCCCCAACTTACAAGTGATAAAACACTGGCAGACACCATTGGATCTAAATCTCCAATATCTTCTCCCCACACCTACCACTCTCCTTGTCCAACATCTCAACACAATAATTTGTGTTTTCATTCCACTTCTTCACTGTGATCACTAAATTCACTGTTTGATTAGATTGATTACACATCATGAGCTGGATCCACTTAACAGATGCGCTAGTAGCCGACTGAGGAGACCTGCTGGTTACACAGATCATTATTGTTCACCAGTTATGCTTGGTGTGAATGGGCCTTAAGTGTTTTAATACTTGTAGCCATACAAATCTGTCCCATTATATCTTGAATTACTCTTTCATTAAAAGAGTGATACTTTCTCCACTTTCTAGTCTCTGAAAGCCACACGGAACTTTTCTGTGTCTGACTGGAGCAAGAACTTTGAGGTTGTGTTCCAGGATGAGGAAGGTTGGTTCACTGATTCCTCTTATTTGCCACACTCAGAGGTTGACCAATAGTTGGTTCATTTTCCTGACATTTAAGCAATTTTCCATAATTTATTACGCACAGAAACTCATGGAAAAGTCATGTTAATCTGCCAGGTCATCCCTTGAAGACATCATTTTAAATTAATTACAAATTAAATTCATTCGTTCTCTGCTGTGCATCAGTCTTGTAAATCAGGTTCACTATACAGCAGATCAAGACCCTGTCCACACGGACACCAGTATTTTAAAAACCACTTTTTTTGTCCGCACGAAAACACAGTATCAGATGACTTACCGTTTTCTAAGTGGCTTTGGTGCATTTCTCACAACACTATTTACATTTGCACAACAGTTAATGCATTTCCCAAAACAATTAGTACAACTGCAAAACCTAGTTGATAACTTGCAAAAGCGTGTCACTTGCTCAAAATCCATAGCTCATTCCTCAAAAGCAAGTATTCATGTCAATGAAAGTGTCAGTGTGATCTAGATGAAAAGTCCTGACACCATTGTTTATGAACAAGATAGTCAAATAGCTTCATCAGATAGCTTCATCATGTTTTCATTATGACAGTTTACTCTGTAATTTTTTTTCCAATGCAAACAAGTCAGATTTTGGTGACACTTCCTGAAAATGCTCAAGACAGCACTGTATACTGTTTGCACAGCCATTTGAAAACTACAGTAAAGTTAGACATCACTAATTTGAGTGAGGTATCTGCGTACAAGACACTGAATATGTATGTTTCGCATTTTTACTGCATATGCTCTTTGCAATTCTAATTTATTCACAGCATTCATTCATTCATTTTATTTTCAGCTTAGTCCCTTTATTAAGGGGTCGCCACAGCGGAATGAACCGCCAACTTATCCAGCATATGTTTTACGTAGTGGATGCCCTTCCAGCCGCAACCCATCCCTGGGAAACCCATACACACTCATTCACACACATACATACACACTCATTCACATACATACACACTCATTCACACACATACATACACACTATACACAATTTAGCCTACCCAATTCACCTGTACCGCGTGTCTTTGGACTGTGGGGGAAACCGGAGCACCCGGAGGAAAGGGAGCGCAGGGAGAACATGCAAACTCCACACAGAAACGCCAACAGACCCAGCTGAGGTTCGAACCAGCGTCCTTCTTGCTGTGAGGCGACAGCCCTACCTACTGTGCCACTGCATCGCCCTATTCACAGCATTGTGCAAGAGAATAAATACACCCTTATTTACAACAAACATAAACTTCCTTTGGGTAGAACTATGCACTACTGTAAACAATATTGCAGTACATACTAGAACTGAACTTACAACATACAGAGGTCTGTAAATCATTCATGAAACTGTTCATTTAGAAGACATTTTCAGAAAAAAAATTATTTAAATGTTTTTATAACATTAGCTTGACAGATTTTGACAACTAGTTCAACATTTTTGAATGTAATGACTGAAGTAATGAAACGAGGACTGTTAGTTTTATGTGGAATGGCTATTCAGCATTCACAAGTTTAGTTGATTTTGACTGACACGACATAAGCAAATGATAATGTTATGAAACAGCCGAGAGTTGAAAAGCAATTGATGCATGTCCAAAAGCATTTGCAATTTGTTGGATGGAACGAGAAACTGCTACTAGGATGTGAACAAATGACTAATTGTCTTTTGAGAAATGCATTAACTGTTGTGCAAATGTAAACAGTGTTGTGAGAAATGCACCAAAGCCACTGAGAAAAACTGTAAACCGAAACTCTGGGTACAATGTGTTTGTGTGGACACTTCATTTTTGTGTGTTTTTTTTGGACACTACATTTTTTGTGCGTAGTTTTAATGTCCGCTTGCGTGCTGTTTTCTCCTTTCTGATTGGACAACCTGGCTGGGTTCATTTTAAACGCTAAAAATTGTGGCAAAATCGAGGCAAATTCCACACACTTGCGGCAAACGCGTCACATATTCAGCATCGTTCACATCCCAGGACAGTAATATTCGATTCATGTTTATTTCTATAGCGCTTTTACAATGTAGATTGTATCCAAGCAGCTTAACATAGAAGTTCTAGTAAATTGAAACTGTGTCATCCAGTTTTCAGAGTTGAAGTTCAGTTAAATGTCGATCCGCAGCTCTACAAGTCCTAATATCCCTTTGTTCTCACATTTTCATTAACTTCAATGCGGTGTACTCGATGCTTAATTCCATAGCTGCGTCTCAAATGGCACACTATACACTATGCACTCATGCACTTACACACTCAACAGCATAGTATATGTAGGTAGTGTCGTCCCAAATGGAGCACTGTTCTTTTTACTAAGCGGAAATTCAAACCGTTTCCCTGATGATGTTTGAAGGTTGCCAAATCAGTGAAGTAATTGACCAAACTATCAAATAATACCTGCCATGAGTATAACCGCATTGGCCATCGGGAGGCGCTATAGTCACTCTCATAGGAAAATTCTGCTCTCACCATTCAAAATAAATAAAGTTATCCAACATGTGAGCCTGATAGCTCCGCTCCTTCCGCTATATGAGCAAAGCTGCGGTCGTTGAGTGTGTGAAGTGTCCATCATTCCACACTTCATTTTATCAGCTGAATGAGTGCATCATCCGCGTAATTAAAGTGCACTTATTATTTTTAGAGTTTTCAGTGTGAACGCAGTTTTTTCTCTATTTATACTACAAAATGGCGTAGAATAGTGCATAAGTATGCGATTTGGGACGCAGCTCATGTTTGGCGTGAACCCAGCATAAAGAGTTTTTATCACCACCTGCTGGTTCAGTGTGCACATAACATGCATCGCAGTGTTTTTGCGAGATATATATATATCTATCTATCTATCTATCTATCTATCTATCTATCTATCTATCTATCTATCTATCTATCTATCTATCTATCTATCTATCTATCTATCTATCTATATATATATATATATATATATATATATATATATATATATATATATATATATATATATATATATATAAAGGCATAGAAAACTCTGTTTATAATAATACTATGTACACATGGTTATGGCCTAACACTATGATGTTCCAGCAGGTGATTTAATCTAAAGGTGAAATTTAAATTTCATTTTAACACTGTTTCTTTTCTTTTTAATATGACTAAAATTACTGATAAATGTAAAATTGCAGTATTGCTAAATATGCATTCTCAGTGCTCAATATTGGTCAACCTCTATATATGTCTTTGAAAACATCATGTACATCTTATAAATGACATTATAGAATGAAGCATGTCCTTGAACTGTTAAGATTGAAGTTATTGTGATGTCTGTTTCCGGGATTAATAAACAGTCTCATCTAAAGCTTGATTTCTTATGTTTATTAGCTCTGGACTGGGGAGGGCCAAGGCGTGAGTGGTTTGAGCTTGTCTGTAAAGCTCTGTTTGATACCAATAACCAGCTTTTCACACGCTTTAGTGACAACAACCAAGGCCTGGTAAGTCATAACCACCTAGTTAATTAGTTGTCTGCATGAAGAAAATCTGATTATCAAATGTTTATGAAAATGATAGTATATTGCACTTTATTTAATGTATTTCTTTCTATTTGTTTTATTGTCTTTCTTTATTCATTTTTGTTGTCTTCCTGAGGTGGAATGGAGTGGGCTGGGTTTTAAATTTGTAGTTCATTTTTTTGGTTGATATTTTTTCCTGATGAAAGAGAAAAAATTGATTGTTGTTTTAGTAAAAATTCATAAAGATTGTGTAAAGACGTCTGTACAGTTGTTTATGTGTAAACTGAAATGTGTAATTCATTTAAAACAATAAAATGCTTGATCAAGACTTGATTCATATGTTTTTGGACAGGTCCATCCAAACGCTGAACGCCCCCCTCACCTGAGGGTGAAGATGTATGAGTTTGCAGGCCGGGTTGTGGGGAAATGTTTATATGAATCTGCTTTAGGAGGGTCTTACAAACAGTTGGTACGAGCCCGATTCACCCGTTCCTTCTTGGCTCAGATTATTGGATTGCGAATGAACTATAAGGTAACAACTGATTCTTAACCTGCTGATAAATGTATGTGTGTGTCTGTGTATGAATAAATAATGTTATTTATACATTACTAGTCAAAAGTTTGGAATCCGTAAGATTTTTTTGGTTTGTTTTATAAGCTTATTCTCTTCATCAGGGCTGCATTTATTGAATGAAAAAATACAGTAAACTAAAATTGTTATATATTATTGCAGTGTTAAATGACTTTGTTGAATGTAGTTAAAGATTTAATTAATTTTTGTGGTTTAAAGTTGAATTTTAAGCATGATTAGTCTTTAGTGTCACATAATTTTTATGGTGCGTTCAGACTACACGCGGATGAAGCGTCAAGCACGAGTCATATACATGTTAATGCAAAGATGCAAATAGACATTCTGCGGTGCGAATGATTCACATGAGTGGTGTGAATTGAGCGTCTTGTGTGTATCACGCAAATCACTCGAGTTGGAAAGTCTGAACAGACGGACATTGCCACGTTGACCAATCAGGAGCTTGCTTATGTAGGGGCGTGATTATGACATAGCGCCTATTGTTGGTGTCCCGAGAGGAAATCCTTCTGCTGACACCTGACAACAGTTCATCAAACCAGGCTTGACTCAGTCAGAAACACCGCTGAAAGCTTCCATTATCCAGATATAGTTTCTGGAGGAGTTTATGAACTCAGAGCTGGGTGCACCTCTGAAAGGATCTACTGGTCTCAAACATGGCGCTACGCTCTCAGTAAAATCCATGTTAGCCGTTTAGCAATGAAACTAGAGTTTCCTCATGAAGCAAATCTCCCTTCACATCCCCATTTGGTTTTTTTGCAGGCGAGAACATCACTTGTGTACTTGGATGAATTCAGATTCTTTTTGTTTTGTTTTTTCCTCTGGCAGTACTTTGAAACCGATGACGAGGAATTTTACAAAACCAAGGTCTGCTTCATTCTCAACAATGATGTCAGCGAGATGGACCTGCTGTTTGCAGAGGAAAAATATAGCAAGTCAGGACACCTGGAAAAGGTAGATCTAAATCAGTCAAAAAATAATCATGCAAATGAATGCAGTGCATGGATGGTAGTGCTAATCCATGTTTACCATGCATTTGTGATAGTGAGCCGCAGGGTTGTCCAGTCCTGTTCCGAAGATCTCATGTCATGCAGAGTTTAGTTTCGCTTAACATGCTAGCAGAGCTTCTGAGATAGTACATTGTCTGAGTTGGTACTACATTTGAGTTTGAATATACAGGGGTTTTGCTGGCACTAATTAACATGAAGGTAGCATACTAATCATGAACCTTTTGCTGCTTCAAACAAACACATTTTACGTCCCCCTCACATTTAGAGACACCATTTAGAAACAGGTGATTAATAATTATATGAATGTATGATCTCATACAGCTGTCCCCCCCACTTTTAAAATGTCCGCTACTCCCCTGGCATTAGCCGTTATACTTGCCAAGGTAACTGTGTAGGACAGTGACTTTTCAGATGCAGTTTGGACACGCCTCTCTCTTAAAGCAATCGTTCACCCAAATATGAAAATTATTGCTGAGTGGATTAAAATTATCGCTAACAACAGTCTTGTGGTCAATCTCAGTTGTAAGAGCAACAAATAATAACTTGACTTCTAGTTGATCATTTAGTCACAAGTGTCAGAAGGTCGATTTTTCTGATGAATCATCTGTTGAACTGCATCCCAATCATCACGGACACTAAATTCTTATAGAAATCAGTCAAGTTTGGTGAAGGAAAAATCATGGTTTGGGGTTACATTCAGTATGAGGGTGTGCGAGAGATCTGCAGAGTGGATGGCAACATCAACAGCCTGAGGTATCAAGACATTTGTGCTGCCCATTACATTACAAACCACAGGAGAGGCAAATTCTTCAGCAGGATAGCGCTCCTTCTCATACTTCAACCTCCGTATTAACGTTCCTGATAGCAAAAGGAGGTCAAGGTGCTCCAGGATTAGCCAGCTCAGTCACCAGACATGAACATTATTGAGCATGTCTGGGGTAAAATGGAGGAGGAGGCATTGAAGATGAATCCAAAGAATCTTGATGAACTCTTGGAGTCTTGCAAGAACGCTTTCTACGCGGGGTTGAATTTTTATTCATATTTATTCATCTTAAAGATATTTGAGTCATTGCAGAGATGTATGGATGCAGTCCTCCAAGCTCATGATGGAGTCAGACACAATATTAATTCTTTTTACACTGCAGCATGACCACATATTCTATACTGGATATTATTTCTGTTAAGTGACAAGACGTTTGTCTAAAGAAAGTCAGACCTTACTGTCCTAATTAGCTAAAATAAAAAAAAATCAAGACATGATCATATTTTATTTTGGTCAAATAACTATAATCTAGAGGCCTTTGCCTTTCATATAAGCCACATCTGATTACAAATGATCCACTAGAAGTCAAGTTATTATTTGTTGTTCCTAAAACTTAGATAGGCAACAGGACTTTTGTCAGGTAGTGTATGACTTTATTTGATCACTTGGACCAACACACACAGAAAAGTTTTAAATTTAATCCTGGTTCTTTCATAATGGTGTTGAATAACGGCAGTCATATACCCTGAAGATAGTTTGATGGTGAGGAAACCATGGTGTGATTTTTCAGTTTTGGGTGAACTATTCCATTAAGAGGGATTAAAAGAAGCAAGTAAATGTTTGTTTGTACACTTTCACTGATAGTAGTAATGTTACAGGTGGTGGAACTGATATCTGGCGGTGCTCAAATTGCTGTGACCAATGAGAATAAAATTCACTATTTAAACTTGTTGGCCCAGTACAGACTAGCCAGTCAAGTGAGAGAGGAAGTTGAACACTTCCTTAAAGGTAAGATCAGATTTTCTAAATCAAAGTCTCTTGAGTAAAGAATTTCATATTGACAGAATGACCTCCTCTGTTCAGGTTTGAACGAACTGGTCCCTGAAAACCTTCTGGCCATATTTGATGAGAATGAACTGGAGGTAAGAAATTCTGTTTTCAGCTGTCGATTTACAGGAAAGTGCCATGCAAGAAAGTGACTGTGGTCAAATCTCCATGAAACATGAGTGAAACCTGGTTGGGGATCCTTTTCTATTTTTAATGTAAACTCAGAGTCTTATGAAGATGATGTGATGTTGCCAAATAGCTGTAAATGTGACCATAGACTTAACAGTCATTAAAGCCTTTAGTTGTTTTATTTTATAAACACGTCTTCCCATGTAAAGTTGATGTTTAAGAGGTTTTGACTCTTGACTTCTGTCCTGTTCCCAGTTGTTGATGTGTGGCACAGGAGATATTAATGTCCAGGACTTTAAAGCTCATGCAGTAATTGTTGGAGGGTCATGGCATTTCAGAGAAAAGGTGAGTGACAGACATAGCTAACATAGTATGCACTCACCGCCCCTTTATTATTTGCAGTTCAAACTGAGCATTAGAATGGGGAAGAAAGGTAATATAAGTGACTTTGAATGTGGCATGGTTGTTGGTGCCAGACGGGCTGGTCTGAGTATTTCAGAAACTGCTGATCTACTGGGATTTTCAAGTTTAACCATCTCTAGGGTTTACAGAGAATGGTCAGAAAAAGAGAAAATATCCAGTGAGCGACAGTTCTGTGGGTTCAAATGCATTGTTGATGTCAGAGGAGAATAACCAGACTGGTTCCAGCAGACAGAAAGGCAACAGTAACTCAATTAACCACTCGTTACAACCGAGATATGCAGAAGAGCATCTCTGAACGCACAACATGTCTAACCTTGAGTCGGATGGGCTACAGCAACATAAGATCACACCGGGTGCTGCTCCTTTCTAAGAACAAGAAACTGAGATTATAATTCGCACAGGCTCACCAAAATTGGACTGGTAAAACGTTGCCTGATCTGATGGGTCTCGATTTCTGCTGACATGCGGATAGTAGGGTCAGAATTTGGCGTCAACAACATGAAAGCATGGATACATCCTGCCTAGTATCAATGATTCAGGCTGGTGGTGGTGGTGTAATGGTGTGGGGGATATTATCTTGGCACACTTTGGGCCCATTAGTACCAATTAAGCATCGTGTCAACGCCACAGCCTACCTGAGTATTGTTGCTGACCATGTCCATCCCTTTATGACCACAGTGTACCCATCATCTGATGGCTACTTCCAGCAGGATAACGCACCATGTCATAAAGCGTGAATCATCTCAAACTGGTTTCTTGAACATGACAATGAGTTCACTGTACTCAAATGGCCTCCAAACTCACCAGATTTCAATCCAATAGAGCACCTTTGGGATGTGGTGGAACAGGAGATTGGCATCATGGATGTGCAGCCGACAAATCTGCAGCAACTGCGTAATGCTGTCATGTCAATATGGAGCAATATCTCTGAGGAATATGTCTGGTACCTTGTTGAATCTATGCCACGAAGGATTAAGGAAGTTCTGAAGGCAAAAGTGGGTGCAACCCACTACTAGTAAGGTGTACCTAATAAAGTGGCCGGTGAGTGTATATAGAAACCTTTTTTCATAAATGTTGCTGTACACCTCTTATTTAGCAAACACATGTTGAAATAATTAATAATACCATTTAGTTTTAAAGGCAGTCTTCATCTTTTTAATCATAACATGACTAATGTTATGAATATGAAGATTTTAAGCTTGTTCATGACAACTTCACTTCTGTTATTTGCTAAGTACTGTCATTTTAAATGCAAAGTTGACATTGTTTAAGGTGTCTTTATGACAACTTGAAATAAATGCATCACAACCTGTCTTTGTCATGACAACTTGACATTACCAAGACAATATAAATTGTCATAAATCTGTCATACACATGATTATCATGAGGCCATTGTAATTGCGTCATGGATATTTTTCTGATCACTTTTTTAGTGGAACAAGCTGAATTTCTCAGTAAAATTAATTTATAACAATCTTATTAATATTTAATGACATTTTAATTATTCGTATCAATGCAGTTAATGTTAAGAAAAATATTATTGATGCTGAATAATCATGACACAATTATAATAGCCTTATGACAATCATGTTTGTGAGAAATTTATTATTAGTTATGTTGTCTTGGTAATGTTAAATTGTTATGACGAATACCGGTTATGATGTGTTAATATCAAGTTCTCATAAAGAACTCTCAAGCGATGTAACTGCATTAAAATGACGCTATGGAGTGAAGAGAAATGAAAAGAAATGAAGTAAAATAAACTCAAACTTATATTTGCTGCGTATTAGCTTTTGTTCTGACTAAAAAGTGCTGCAGTTGACCTGCGTATAACCTGATTGTACATTTGCTTAGGTGATGAAGTGGTTCTGGGCGGTGGTATCATCCTTCACACAGGAAGAATTGGCGCGATTGTTGCAGTTCACCACTGGCTCCTCACAGCTTCCACCTGGGGGCTTCAACACGCTCTGCCCTTCCTTCCAAATCATTGCAGCTCCCACACACAGCACGCTGCCCACCGCACACACCTGGTGAGCACACACTATTCTCTCACTTTCACATGAAATCCACAGTCCAATTCCAGAGTTCAAGTAACATTACTACACTTTCCTTTAAGTGTCAATTTCAGACATTTCAGGGTTTCATGTGGAATACTTTTTAATATATATATATTTTTGCATCTGCAGCCTTCATTTTGAATAAATTGTTAGTATAGACAGTAAAAACATCTAATGTTCAGCACAGAAACTATACAAAATCAAGTCAATTATTTCTTTTTAAACCCCTTAACTGCCACTGAGACACATTTACGTCACTTTTTTGTACTTGAATCCTTATCTAGTCATGACAAACTACATATCATTGGAAAGGTCTTAGACTTCCAAACACTTCTAAGTCTAAGCATAAAGCAGTCGTGGCAAACCTTATATCATTTGAAAATTTAAAATGTCTAGTTTCTATATGTGGTGACTGATTTTTGGTAGATATTACTGAGCAACAGCTATTTCTTAATTTGCAACAAGGATACTCATCTGAATTTAACAGCATTACTTTGCTACAGCAATCTACATGTACAATTTAGTTTAGATGTTTTTAGATGTTTTTTAGGGGCCAAATTCAGATCAAATACCACCAAACTGCACGGACTACTTTTCGAATTTTATGTCTATTATGCAAATATTGTCAAAAGTATTAAAAAATACAGTTTTTAATCCTTAAAACATAGGGGGCGCTCTTGTATGGTCATCAATGTAAACTGGAGGTCATCTAGTGGTGATGTTTGGTACTGCGCCCAAACTAAATCTTACCGAAAACTAATTTTTTGAGAAATCAGTTTCAAATTTGCAATGTTATTTTTTACAATACTTAATTTGTTTCGATATGAACATTAAATCCATTTGTAAAGCTAACCCATACACCGCTAAGGAGTTAATGCATAACTTGTAAATCAGAGTGATGTGTTTTTGTAACAGAAATATTCAAATTTTATATAATATCCAATCACTGCATTCCGGCTGTGGCCAAATACATGTTATGTGCGACTGATGTCTACAACATATGATGTAAGATGGGTAGACACATATTGGTGGCATTGTAATATTAATATACTGTATAACATTGTACAGTAATGCCAGCCCAACAAGTTTGTTTTGTTCGATGTTGTATTCTGTAGTAACCAAATAGTGTGGATTCACTTCACATAACAACAAACAGCAGAGACGCATCTTACACATATGCCAATTTCTACATATACATCAGCACTGAGCCGCCAACAGCATGAAGTGACTTCCTTAGGGTGTACTCACACTAGGCTATCCATACCATGCTCCGGCGTGTTTCTCGGTTTGTTTGACAGGAGTAAGTGGGAGTTCTAGTTATGGTGCCTGAGGAGTAGTCGTGCGTGCAGTTCGCTCCTAAAAACTTTTTCGTTTTGTCTTTTACTGTTCTGTGACTTAATTCGCTTTTGTGTCAATGTCAAAAGGAAGGGGCAGACAGGTCGAAAGAAAAGGCTCTCTTTCAGAAGGCCAAGTGCTAACGTTATGTTAGCTGAGATTCGTGCATTACATGACGACCTTAGAGCCTTGATCACAGAAGACTTCAAAACATCTTTCAGAAGCTTGCCAGCCAAACTAGATAACATTCAATTCACGGTGGCTAATCACAATCTTCGCATCGGTAACCTCGAAACGGAGATTAGTCAGCAGCTCGATCAACTCGATGCTACATGTTCGGAGCTCCAGAAGGACAAGAGTAAGTGCTCTGAATTGGGCCCAGGCCTGGTTCAGTTGTCCGACCCTGGCTCGGTTAGAATAGGTGTGCCAGAGCATGGTTCATTTAGGCTTTGGTGCTGTACGCTTGTAGTGTGGGTGCAAAGCGCGCATGAAACTAAAAATGCAACGTCACTTTTAAGGGACTGTTTCATATGGATTCATTATTCATTCTTACTTTACAATGAACGCAAACTGTTTATCAAATTAATAGTTTATCAAAGACGCAAACCCCTCACTGCACATTAGCTGCCACCTTCAGCAAACCTCCTAATACCTGCAGCACGAGGACTTTTATTATAATTTATGAGCGTCAAAAGTAGTGGACCTGTTTGGCAAAGTATTTGACTGTGTCACTGCATTCCAAGGAACTAAAATAATACGAGGCAATCAAACTAAAGCAATGTCCACTGTGCTGGGCGAAAGCGCTTCTCTTCCGTTAAACTGAACAGTCACATCAGCGACAAGCGCATCAGAGACAAGCGCGCTTTGGCACGGTTCAAGGTGGCCAAGCCTAGTGTGAGTACACCCTTAAAGGTACTAACAAGGGTACAGTGCCGAATGATGCCCTGGAGTGGATGTATAAACGTGGATCATTTTAAAAATGCTGTTGTTGTGAAACTTTTATTTTGAAAATCGTCACGAAACTTTGCCATTATTTGACTGCAATGTTGTCATGCAAACGTAGCCTAATTCATAGCACTTCTGTGGAACTGCTTGATGTGCTGCACTTCATGCAATTCGTACTTAACTACTTTGTAGTCTCTTTATCTCTATAAAGCTGCTTTGACACAATCTGCATTGCATCAAATGCTACAGAAATAAAGAGCCTCGCCAACACACCTGCAGATCTAAAATTAAGTTTCTGTTCAGAAACAAATCGCGTGGGGTTGCCCTTCTCTGTATTCTCTGGGAGACCCGCTATCTTTATGTTCTGCCTGCGAGATCTGGCCTCTAGGTCTGTTATCTTTGCCTTCAGAGATGTTCTCTCCTCCGATAGACTGGAGCAGAGCTGCTCAAGTAGAGAGATGCGACGTTCATAGTCAGTGCTGGCCTCCTCCAAGTCAGAGATACGAGATGTATTAGCGGTTAGCGTCGATTGCACTGTAGACAAGGAAGCTTCCAGATCATTAAATCGGACATTCATAGAGAAATCCATGTTTTTGATGGCCAAAAGTAGAGCCTTGGGTGAAGCCTCGTCGTCACCCATCTGGGCAGCACCGATTTCAGTAGGCTCCAGGTTTGTGTTAGCTTGCCTACATATATTAGCGTCGGCTAGCCCCAAGCTAGTTGAAGGATCTTCCATCAAGCTGACAGTCGGGGACGGTGCCTTTTTCAGAGTCTTTTTAGGTTTGTTCATGTCTAATGCGTATAGTTTGCGATTTAACCGAGTTAAATAAAAAAAAAACGAAGTTTTTAAAGATTTTTTCCAAAATGAAGCTGTGTGAAACCACGTCTTACTCCATGTGCTGCTCTCTAGCGCCCCCATAATTAAGTTTCTAACACAAACATTTAACGGATCAAATAATGTACATTTCCAATAGCATTAATATAGTTTGATCTGCAGAATCTAAAGAACAACGAGCTGTTTAATTTGGGCTTTCATGATTAACTTTTCCTCTTTCTGTCCTGTTCAGTTTTAACCAGCTGTGCCTCCCAACATACGACTCCTACGAGGAGCTCCACAAGCTACTGAAGCTGGCTATCAGTGAGGGGAGCGAGGGCTTTGGGATGCTTTGAACGTCAGTTCCGCTCAGGCAGAAACAGATTTGTCTCCAAACCTGCTTTTCTTTTTAACGAACATCTCACCCCAGTGTACTTTATAATGTACTGTAAAGGAAGGACTTTGATCACAAGATGCCTCTGGGAGGATTCAGGCGTTCTGTACATATGTATTTAAGGACTGTTCTACAACATGGAAGTAAGAGGAATCGAGAATTTTTGTCGTTGTTCAGATAGTTGCCTCTCTTTCTATATCTGAGCGTAGACCTAATGGCCTAACCAAGTGTCAGAATGCTTGTTTTGCATTTGGCATAAGTAGAACGTTTTGTTTTTTTTAAAGGAATACTGTAGGATGTTGGGATTGACTGTGTGTCCTCTGCACTTGGGCCTTAACTGATCAGGGAAGGTTGTGTATATAACTGCTGTTTTATTGTTTATTTTATTTATACAGCGTGTACATTTCTCTTGCTACTTTTCATTTGATATGTGTGACATTGTTTTTTCTTTTCATCGTTGGAAGACGTGAGATTTGTTTCATAGAGATTTTCACACATCTTTGCTTTCCTTCTTCAGAGATGTTCAGAAATATTTGTTTTAACTGGCGTTTCAGCAACAGATAAGTAAGATTCGCTCTTAGCTTTCCTCTCGAACCCTTTACCTTTTCATTTCAAACATTTTACGATATAAACTGTGCATCTGTAGGGAATTATTTATGATTGAATTTAGGGCGAGATGGTCATTAAAAAAGTAACTATAGTAAAATCTTATTAAGACTCCTTAATATTGTACCACAACACTTACTGGTCCTACTACTCCTTTCTACTGTTACCTTTGAGTGACATCTATGCATCATATATCAACAAGTCCTGAAACCGCAAATGCTTGTTTTATTCGTAACATGTTGTGTTTTTACATTATTATTTGGTTTTGTTAATGCCACTGCAAGAGCGAAGTGGGGAAAATCATGATGCACAATGGATGACTGTTGAAGAACAACGTTTTTTTTAACTGTATATAATTGTAGCAATATTGTTTGAGGTCACGGGGCCTTTTTTTGACCACTATAAAACATTTGCAAGGACAAAAAGTGATAAACATGACTACACTTATGATACACTGTGCTCTCTCTCTCTCTAACGTGTAATTTACATTTGCATTTTTCATAAGTTAGCCTCTTGAAATTTGACAGACTATAACATTCCTGTGCAGATGGCTACGGTTTTTATTTTATGTAACCACAATAAGAAAAGGATTCATCAATATACTGTAAATGTCATAAACGATTGTGGGACAATAATATACAGCAGAATGTTATGGATCAGCTTCATTTAAAGCTAAAATTGTACATTTAGTCCAGCATTAAGGATGGCACTGTATCAGTAGCCAGGCATAAGACTTTGGGTTTGCCAACGGGGGGAAAGTGCAAGAAATGAAGTACAATAAACTCATGTATATCATTAACAGTCATTTCATTCCTGTCTAAATGTTTGTCTTGGCTTCTTTTTAGGCTCTGTACTGACTGAATTGTTGCAGTTAACCTTAGAGGATCTAAATGGTTTACCTATTGTGTACAAGTATAACAGGGTATATACAGAACTTCTTACATTGAATTTAATACCTTTTACAACCTTTTTAATACCTTAAAAAACGTTTTAATACCAGCACGACTTTGAGCTGCAACTGTAGTGGCGTAAATGAAATATCTTTCCAAATGGAATAACATATTGCAGATAACATTATACATTTAAATAAAGCAGACGGATTAATCAAGATGTCACAATGGACCTTTGTCCATAGTTTTTAATATAT
Organism: Danio aesculapii; assembly: GCF_903798145.1. Classification (NCBI taxonomy): domain Eukaryota; kingdom Metazoa; phylum Chordata; class Actinopteri; order Cypriniformes; family Danionidae; genus Danio; species Danio aesculapii. The sequence goes on along the minus strand of NC_079451.1, from coordinate 3,575,689 downwards.
GTCAAAAAGTAACAATAGGGTATATGCAGAAGTATGCGGAAGGACTTTTAATTTGTCAGTAACCTGGGTCAAGCAATTCCGATAAACTGTAAACGTTACAAAATCAGCGTGTTTAAGGTTTGTTTTCTTTAAAAATAAGCAATCTCCGGTGATATCCGATATAAAGTGGGTCTCAGAATGTACAAGAAGCACTGCATTAAATTACATGTTCTCCATCGTGTCTTTAAAGAATGAACATTTATTTTACACCAGTATATTCAATGGAGCTTGTGCGTTAGCCTGCCGATTTTGACGGGCGCGTGCGAGTGACCGGCTTTTCGTCTCCAACCGTATAAAATGGAAAAAAAGTTATTAACCGTTCACCGGAAGTTTATCAGTATGGGAAGAAGCACAAGCTCTGCATATACCCTATTGCATAGCAATAACCGCTCTTCTAAAAACAGTTCAGTATGGTTACGGTTGTTTCTTACAAATTGTTTCTCGGCCCGGAATTCTCAGCGCAGCACAACCGTGCTGAACTGTGCCGATAGATTCTGTGTGTTGACGTCGCAGCTCTGTTGCCAAGCTACTTCCAGTGTTGCCAGATATAGCAGACTTTTTCCAGCCCAAGAGCTTTCCAAAACCAATCCAAACGGCCAAAAATAAAACAAACGCCCAAAATAATAGATTAATATTTTATTTATTTTAAGATTATTTCAATCTAAATTAACCTAGTTACTTTAACTGTCATAATTGTTAACCATACAGCAACCCACACCAACAGTCACATAACCAAAACATAACCGGATCACATCGAAACACTGCCCCCCTCTCTCACACACACTGCACTACCTATTAAGCTGCGGTCACACTGGGCTTTGATTGTGCGAAATTCTGTCGTGCATCGCTGTGAAAAGGGGCGGGATTAAACAAGATTGGGTTTAGGGGAGGTGTTTAGTGCCACGCCTCCCTATAAAAATGCTTTTGCATCAGCATAGTGGCAGATTCAAGAACAAGACTGAAGCTGTGGTCACACTAGAGTTTGTGTGTGCGAAATTCTGTCGTACGGCGCTGCGAAAAGGGGCGGGATTAAACAAGATGAGTAGACATTTAAAAAAGTGAGCGATTGCTCCATGTTTAAAATTTCTGTCCAGAGAGGTCCTGTTTTGATCCTCGATTGGTCTCACGCAGTCAAGTGATGCGATTTCGCAGGTCAGGGTTCACCAAGCTTGAACTTTGCACTGCAGCAACATGCGAAACTTGACGCATGACCTTGCGTTTCCGGTCTGACGCATTCGCGTGCGTATGAAGGGAAGTCTATGGGGAGGAAAAGCCCAGTGTGACCGTAGCTTAACATCCAATGCTTATGAGATCATCACTAATGGGTGGGGCTTTCCCCATCTGATGACATGTACAAAAGGAAAATGTCAATCAAAGTAATTCAGCAGACAGGTTTTTATCGAGTGTGATAATAAAAAAAATGTTATCACACAACTGTGTTTAAAGCCCTTATAAAAGTGATTTTGGCACAATAGGTCCCCTTTAAACTGATTTTGACACATCTATAACATTTCTAGCAATTTGTACCATTTGAATTTAAAAAGCACAACATTTGACATTACTGTTGGTTCAGCATCACAGGTTTTTAGCAGTCGGTGCCACCTCTAGGAAAAGCTGAAGGAAGACTGTGAGTTTGTTTAACATTCCTGGAAACAGCTTGAAGTGAATGAAAGGTATGTAAATCACAATGCTGCTCAGTATAAAGATGACCGCATAGAGGTACTCTATCTGAGGGTCATCGATGATAGGAGCCAGCACCAGAAACACTGCAGCCAGCAAAGCCACGATGGGAAGGATTATGGGTACCTTGCAAAGGCAAAACAGAAAGACATTTGTTGAATGTTACCTTGTTGTGGTTAACTTGTTGTGGTCTAAACTGTCGTTTTTTCCAAATTGTTATGTTGAAACCTCTGAAGTTTGATCCGGCACCTGATTTTATCAATCCCCCTCTGCCATCCAACCAACCCCACCCCCCTTTTACTTATTTACAGTAGTTAAGCCATAAATAACTGTAATTAAACAGCCTCGTATTTTACTTTACTTTTTAATTGGATAAATAATTTAAGTACAGTAACTTGTTGTTTTTTTAACTCATTACAGCCAACACTGACTGTTGACCTCATTCTTCAATGCGGAAGTGCTCTCGTTTTTGTGATTGTTTTAGAACTTTCGATTCAGCTGCCTAAGGGAGAAAAGACTAGGAAAATAAACTGCAGAAAATGATCAAACTACTTGCTCTACAAACAAGTGTTTGAATGACTATACAGATGAAGTAGAATAATATAATAAGAAAATATTAGTTTGCAACATCAAGCAGCACAACCAGCTGTTTTCAATGTCTAAAAATCAATGGAAGTGAATGAGACCGGAAGTCTCGAGACAAAAGGATTCAAATGGCTGCGCCTGCTCGTACGCAAAGAATAAGGTGAATTCAAGACACTACTTTTTTTCCCCTCCATTGATACAGCACAGTGACGATGTTCTAATCACCACAGAATTAGCAAATTTCTCATATGAAATAAAGACAAATATCATTACTAATGTTTATCAGCAGAGGACACAACTGAGAATGCCTTGAATACACTTGAACTAATAATAATAATAATAATAATAATAACAATGTGTTATTTTTTATTTCTAAAATTCCAATTAAACTAGTTTAAATATAGGTAATAGGAAAAAATGGATGCTGCATTCATCAAAATATTGTGCAAACAGTGGTTGTATACAAAGTTTTACACATTTAGGATAATTTCAGGTTATTTCATTCAATGTTCTCCGTGAATACACAAGTTTTTCAGTCAAGTGTGATTTCAAGAGTTATCTAAAATGTAATCGGAAAATCGTGGTAAATAGTGAAAAGTCTGTCAGCCATCTGCTGAAGTACCTTCTATAACCACAAGAGAGCACTCTTTATTTTTGGCTTATTGCCTGTTTGCTCACATAAGCCTTTGCACCATAAACCTTTGCATTCTTTTTCATCACTCTCACTGGTTGATCATTTTTCTCATTTAGTTTAACTTTATATAGACCATCATTTATTTGCTGTTTTGATTCAGTATTGTTCTCGGTTACTTTTTTGTGGATCCTGTTTTTGTGGATTATTTTGACATTGGTTTCCTGTTCTCATTTTTTGGAATCTCGTAACACTTGGATATTTTTTGCATATGTGTTTTGTGATAATCTTGGGTTGAGACATCCTTGAATCTCTTCAAACGACAAAAGCAGTGTTGTAATTACTTTTACATATATGACAAAGAATAATAATGATTCAGTCATGAGAACGCGTCAAGAGACACTGTCAAACCAAACAGAAAAATTCTGGATACATTGTATTTGTAAGATCTGTCTATGTATGTAATACAGGTTGGCCTAAGACTCTAAATCAGTGGTCCCCAACCCCGGTAGCGGGCCGCACAAGAAATCATTAATAATTTCTGTCTTATTTATTATTTGACTCTGAACGAGCTTTTATTTTGAAAAATGTTTTACTTTGAAAAATGACCGTATTCTCTCAGTTACATCTCGGTCACTTAAGCACCAACATGTAACCCACAAGCTAGCAAACTTTCCATCTTTGGAAAGTTTCTTTGCAAAGAGGAAAAGGCTCAGTGAAGGACCCACAAACTGTCAATGAATGGATCCCCAACCTGTTTGTCAACAGATCAGGTGAATCCAGCCTGTCTGTGCAAGTAGAAAATCAACTGCTGTTTACATATTGCGTCTTTTCCACAAGCAAGTTCGTTATTTCCAATGGAAGGGTGCACCCAATTGAAATCATCTTCATAATGCTGCAAGTGCACCGTGAGTCATGTGACAAGAACTGACCACTCAGCTTAATATTTTGTATGGATATACACATTTCGGTAGACTAATTATCTCAGACAAACACAGAACACCCAAACACTGCAGTGCGTTTTAATTTTCTCTATCAATAAAACTTGTATCAGAGTTGCAGCAATGTTTTGTCAGCTTGTCAACAACGGTTGATGGTCGCCTAGCACCCCTTCCGAGCCGCGAAAAATTGTCGAGCGTTGACCAGTCCACGATTATAAAAAAAAAAAGTTGGGGACCTGCGGGGGTCTCAGAGTAATTTCAAGGGGTCGCGAGAGTGATTTAAAAATTGTGTAATTTTCAGTGATTATAAATATTTTTCAGTATTACAAGTAAAAGAGAATATTTTCAGAATAACAAAAGCATTCATTGTAAAGTCTGTGGGACGGAATTTTCAGGTAACTGTTTGCCACATCTACACATTTTAAGCACGATAGGTTCTGTTCAATCCTTTATTTAATCGGCAGATAATGTCAGCCGTGCAGCTATATGTAAAAATTAACACTACGTACACCATCGTAAAAGCGCTTGCACTGACTAAGATTAAACTAATATTGCAGCTCATGAAAAGAGCGGTATTGCTATTAAAATTACCTATGCATTTAATAGGGTATATGTCAAAAGCATCTGTACATTGCGATAATTGGTGGGAGCCACTAAATTTTGAGTGGTGCGCCTACATTTTTAAAGATCAGAGCACCAGTACTACCAAGCAAAAATGTTAATTTCGAGCCCTGTAATGTATAGTAAATATAGTTAAAACATTGTGAACAGCTTAAAAAAGGTTATTTTTATTGTTTGTATATGCTTTGGTAGTGGGGGGGTCGCGAGTTCTTTATGATCTTACATTGGGGTCGCTGGTTTAAAAGTTTGAGAACCACTGCTCTAAATGACAGTGAATAAATAAGGAAACAAGAATAATAACAATTATCCCTCAATAAAATGGATTTTTACCATCCTGTCACAATGCCATTGGCATTTAGAAATCAAAAATTACTTAATGGCAAACTAAAAGAAACAATATATGTCACTATATTAAACAATTTGTTTGTGATTTATGTATTTGAATGGTTCTGTACAATACTGCAGATGATTTGAATCTCCCACAAAGATGAGTACACTAATACACATTTTCCATTCATGAATTAATTGATCATGCATTTGAGGTTGTGTTGTTAACATGAGTAAAATAAAAAAATGGTGTGCCTGATGGTTCTTACCGAAATTGTCCGGGGAAGTTCAGGTTTCTTGATTTTTAAATATAGAAGACCTGATAACGTTACCCCATAGAAGAACCAGGCAGTAAAGCTAGAAAAGAAATTGAAATGTGTTAGAAACATGAATGGCCCACTTCAGACCCAACCCAGATTTTGAGTTCCACAGTCTAAAATAAAAGAAAATCAGTTATAATGTTAATATAACATAGGACCAAATTGACTAAACAGGGCAAATTTGCACAAGAGCGCAATTCCAAAACAGGGCTAAAGGGTTTGAATATACCTGCAGGAGACTTACTGATTGTAAAAATAGGGATAAAGTACATCCATGAGGTTCTTATCAATAAAGCCCTACAGGCTTATTGGCAGCCCAACACGAACAGTCAAAAACAACGGCATGACAAAGATACATATGAATGTGGATATAAGTATATACATTTTTATGTTTTCACTGACAGTGAAGGTAATTCAAAGTTCCAGGATTAGGGTGTTATTCCTGGCCTATGTTATTCAGTAGTTGATTAACATACCATGGAATGTCACAACCTGTAAAAACAACACAGGTGTCAGAAGCGAGAAGCTGTGGAGGAGTCTCCTGATTCGCCTGGTTTTTATCATTCTGATGTGGTTGTGCTCCCCATATGTGCTTTGGATGCATTTTTTCCTGTTCATGAGGATGATGTGGTTGTGACTGGGCACCCTTCACCACAAAATACTTTAACGGGTGGTTCTTCTGCAGGAGCTAGTTATCGTCTCTCTGAGATGATTGTGTATAGTGAACTGCGTATTCTGTTGTGTATGAAAACTCACTAAGGTCCAGGCGAGTTGCTGTGTGACTCACAACAACTCATCTGGGACTCCAGAGATAGAGTAATAATATAAGCAATCTTGAAGCTTGAGGTCTGGAGTTCAAATGTGTGGGAGCACTGGATTAGGAATCCCTGGCAGAATCTCCAAAGAATAGAAGGTGGATGTCAGGGCTCTGCAACAGGGGCTGAAGCTGGGAGTAGAGAAGGTCTGTTGCTACTCGGAGGTGTAAGATGCATCTGTTGGTTGTAATGTGTTGTAAATTCACACTTTGTTGATTAAAGTCCCAATGAACCGGAAGCTGTGATCATTTTTTTCCATATTGTGATGTAATTCCTAGAGAAATGGAATTTTAAATGAGCAAATAGTGGCCATGGTTTGTTTTTTCTACCCCAGGCTGAATAGATGTAGTAAAGTAGGCATTTCATTCAGAAAGATCGGGAAAGCCCTGCTGAAAAATCCAGCTTAAACCAGCCTAGGCTGGTTTTAGCTGGTTGACCAGCCTGGTTTTAGAGGGGTTTTGGCCATTTCCAGGCTGGTTTCCAGCCATTTCCAGCCTGGTCCTAGCTGGTCAGGCTGGAAAATGACCAGCTAAATCCAGCTAAAACCAGCTTGACCAGCCTGGTTTAAGCAGGACATAGCTGGTTTTGGCTGGGCTTCCAGCCTGGCAAGGTGGTCAAGCTGGTTTTAGCTGGTCATTTTCCAGCCTGACCAGCTAAGACCAGACTGGAAATGGCTGGAAACCAGCCTGAAAGTGGCCAAAACCCCTCTAAAACCAGGCTGGTCAACCAGCTAAAACCAGCCAACCAGCCTAGGCTGGTTTAAGCTGTTTTTTTCAGTAGGGAGGGGTTTTAGAAGAGTTATTACAACCTAACAGACTAATGTTAGCCACATCCATTACCTCCAAATTACGTAATTTGATCATTTAACTGAAAACAAACAGGACGTGCATTGTCAAATTTCAATTAAAGATTAAAAGATGAAAAAAAAATTCTTAATGACACGCACAGATGAATTGTTCCCCACAAAACTAGCAATGTAAGTTGACAAAATCTTATGGCTAGTTTTGATTTCTTGGGGACATTAAGTGTTAGCAAACTAATATATACACCGCTATTGTTGTTTGTTTGTTCACACTTCCCTTCTACACCTCCCTCAACATATACCATACACGCAGATAATAATTTTTAAAGACTCTTTAGGGTGTTTACACAGACACAACAACAGCAGTATTTTCACAAATTGACACTTAGTAACTCATTTTAAGATTTATGCATTTTCAGTTCCAAGCTGTTGTGTAAACGAACAGACGAATTGCATAAAGAGTTAATATACATACCATGAATTAATATTTTTAATTTTGTTTGTACGAAAACTATGGTGCCTAAAGTTAACAACAATATGTGCAATTAAAGATCACAATGATATCTTGATCTAACTGTATTCTAGAAAATATTTAAAACCTTTAAGCAATTATTTAATTGAAAATGATTAGTGAATAGTGAAGAGTACATGAATGGTACATAGATGATCATTGCAGAAAGTTTTATCAAAATAAGGCACAGTACCTTAAGAAGTTGACTATGGCCTGGAAGTCCCCGGGAATGAGAACAATAAGAGCAATGACAGTGTTAAAAATGAGGGCAGGAGACGGAGTAAGCCGGTGCATGTGAGCCATGGCTAGTATGTCAGGCTGAAAGACAGAAATACATTTTATAGTACTTGTCCAGTTCATTTAATGGAATTTTAACATGTGATTGCACTTGGGAAATGCACACAAAGCACGTGAGTATTTTCTGTAAGGGATATTTTCCTGAACCCAATATTTTAGTTTACATGTACAAATGCTACTACTTTACTCAAACACTGTTTCCTGTTATCTTCAAATACATTTTCTTACCATATGACCCTCTCTTGCTGCAACGTAACACACTCGTCCTCCACTGAAAAACGATCCATTTAGAGAACCAAAAGATGAGAGTGCTGCAGCAATGGACATCACCCAGCCCCATCCTCCTAACACCTTATTTCTGTCACAAAAAGAGAAAGATAACGAAGTGTTTACATCATCAAAATAAAATCTGTGGCTTACTTGAATATCAAGATCGATATATACGATATATAACTTTAGGAGAAGCACTTTATATAAGAAACATACACATATTAGATACACAGTTATCTAAAACAGTGGTTCCCAATCTTTTTAGCCCGCGACCTCCAAAGTAATAATGCCAGTGACTTGCGACCCCCACATTCCTCAGGTGGTTATAAATATACAAATATTTTCATGTTGTTGTTTTTTATGTAACTATTAACTACTATTTTTTTATTTTGTGGGTTATGAATAAAATGCATACGTTTTGCTGTGGTTACACCTTCCATCTGCACTACCCAGGAGTATTTGAGCACCGAAAACGAAGCGTATTGGAAACGCTGAAGAGGCTGTTTTCGTTTTGAAATGCTCAAGCTGCATGGATGGGGAAAAACGGAGACATCTGAAAACGAAGCTACCGACATTTGCTACTTGATTCAAGCTTTTTTTCAATATTAAGTATACAAAGTTCAGTCTTGCATCCTTTTCTTGTATGTTCAGACATTGCAAATTTATAACGAACTCCAGAGGATGCGAGGACACGTCGGGTAAGTCTTAAAATGTAACGGCAGTACTTCTATAACGTCATTCACCTTGGCTATCTTAAAAATTAATTTTGGTTTTGGCAGTATGTGCTTAATGTCAGGTTAAATGCACACAATAAAGATTATCAGATTATCAGATTATTATAAATTTAATAATCAACAATAATTATAAAAGTATAAAGTACAATAAATTAAACAATAGAATATATTAGTCAAACGTGTGGAATCAAGTGTACGAGGTTACATAAATTAATAGGAATGAACTTATATTTGCCTCAGCCAAAATACATTACCGGAGGAAAAAGTAGGCTAATAAATTCAAAAGACTGAGTCTTTAGATATAGGTCTACACAAGATGAATTATAAGTGAAGTTTTCAAACTAATTTCGAGAGGAGCACGTGATATGATTGACTGCAGCTGGCCACTCATCTACATTCACTAGTTAGCCAATCAGATTAACCCCAACTCACTATAAGTAGCCTAGCTAGAACTACTCTCTTATCTTCGTTTTCCGAAGAAACCCCCCATCCACCCCTTCTCCTCCTTTCTTCCTTTACCACGGGGAGCTCTCGAGAACCACCTGATCTCGTACTCCCCTCATATGCTCTATGGACCAAGCGGAGCCCTGGGCTCACCTATCTCCGAGCTCAGGGTTCTCTCCCGGGACAGCATGCCAAACCTGCTAACAGTTGTCAAACAATATCTAAGTGTGAACTCTTGAAATCATGATTAACAACTAGAGAGAGATGACATCCACTGGAAGATTCAGGATGGACTGGCTGACGTTCAACTGCTCTTAGCCGGGCAGGTGTTCTCAGAGCTCCCACTGACTGCCTGGAGCTCAGACACGAGAATACGCTAAGTGCATGCCAGAGTGTGTGTGGTCACGTGATGTGCATTTTCAGCAGTGTAGTGTGGATTTTTTCAAAAATGTTAGATTAAACGCCAATGTGGACGTAGGTCATTTAAGAACCACTGATCTAAAAAGATATGTTGTATGGCACTCTGAAATTTACCCCCATGTGACGGCTACTGCACTGGATGATATCATTTCTGCGGGTGACATGGCAACCAGATAACTGACATTGACTAGTAGGTAGAGAATCGTGACCATGGGAATAGCAATCATCAGTGCCCTTGGCAGGTTGACCTACAAGATAAAATCACAAATAAAAGTATTAAGAACCATAAATGAGAGTATTGCATTAATAAGCCATACAGTTTAGCAGTTTTACATGACTAGTCATATAATGACATTATCTTACATTAAGTAAACACCACACACATGATAACTTTGCAGAACAGAGAAACTTTGTCTCACCTCTGGTCTTTTCACCTCCTCAATAACATTGTTTATGTTGTTCCACCCAGCATATGACCATAGACACTGATATAGTGCCATTCCAACAGTACTAATGCTAAGCTTTGCGTCTGCAAAAGCAGTTTTAGTATTGCACAGGCTTTCACAGTTTCCCTGTGCAACTGTTATTATTCCTCCAATAACTATAACCATTAGACCAACAAATTTAGCCACCATAAAGACCACCTGAGAAGCCATGGCAAAACGAACATTTAGCACATTGATAGTTGAAATCACCAAGACACATGCTGCAGCAATACACTTTACCACTAAAATAGGAGGTGTACAGCCTGGATAAAATGGTGCCACAGCGTATTTGGCAAAGCTCAGGGAACCAGCTATAATCGAAAGTGGCTTCATCAGGAACATGGTTGTAAAGCTCAAAACGAATGCAAGACAAGGTCCATAAATTCGCAGGATATAGATATAGTTACCTCCTGATTCTCTGATAATGGTGCCTATCTCAGCATATGAGAAAGCTGTACACATGCATACTACGCCACACACTGCCCAAATGATCAAGCTTGCTCCTGAACTTCCAACGTAAACCAGAACGAATTGCGGAGACATGAAAATTCCTGAACCTATCATGACGCCTGCAGCCAAAGAAACAGCACTGGTGAGTCCCAATTCCCGTCTTAAATTCAGCTTTTCTGTATTTTTCATTGTGCTGGAATGCAAAAAGAGAATGCTGTGCTCAGATCTTCTGAAGAGTGTGAAATGAAGAAAAAGAAATGAATGAAGAAGGTCAAAGTTCTTGTTCAATATTAACTACACTGGCAGCAAAGGTTTTCAGAGCTTCAGATTCTTGCACGTATTTATATGTATTACCTAAAAAATACTACCGTGCAACCTTTTTAATTTGTTGCTTCAGTGCAGAAGGTTAAGCTGATACCAGAAGGTTTAGCAGGGTGTGCACTTGGACAACATTAAAATAGACAATCCAAAATCACATTAAAAATAGTACGTTGCAAAACAGTTGAGCTGTAATGAAATAAACGAGTGACAGATCTGTGTAATCATTACTGTAAAACACACAGTGAAACAGTCCAACGACGAGATGATCCCAAGGTTTTTATATCCTGGACCAGGCCGAATCCTGAGCAGCTACTGTGATGGTCATGGAAGAGTGGAGAACATGAGACTGATTCCTGTGACGCTCCAGAGACAGACGAGTCTTCGCTGAGGCCAGCTTCCAGCCTCCGCCACTGAGACTGCAGCTCTGCACAAGACGTTTGGCCAGCGGAGAAATTAAAATGGTCGTGCCCAACTGAGCCTGGTTTCTCTCAAGGTTTTTTTTCTTCACTTCCGCCTTTAGTGAAGTTTTTTTTCTCCCTCTCCGCTGTCGCCACTGGCTTGCATGGTTCAGGATCTATAGAGCTGCGCATCGTTGGATTTGCTCTTGAGTGTTTGGACTCTCAGTAGTGATTATTAAACCACACTGAACTGAGCTAAACTGAACTGAACTTAAACACTACAAACTGAACTACACTGTTCCTATTTACTGTGACCTTTTATGTGAAGCTGCTTTGACACAATCTACATTGTATAAGCGCTATACAAATAAAGGTGAATTGAATTGAATTGAATTTTTATTTGATTTGATTTCAGGAGTTGTCTGTATATGGATAGAGACATGATGTCTATAACTTATTTTATAAGTCATTTATTCAACCATTATGTAACAATTTTTGCTTCTGATAAAATAAAATCCAGAGTGACTCACAAATGATGAAAATTTTATCCCAGTTAACAGACATCACACCTAAGACCTAAAGCAGTGCCTGTTTCCCCTCTGAATTGTTTGCAGTTGCGTTTTTTAAAGTTAAAGCTCCAAAGTTTCAGGCAAGCACACTCTTATCGTCACACATGCATCACCATCAGTATATTTGTACACCTCTAGATTTCCTAAAAAGAATTATGAGGAATATGCAAAGGATCTTGTTCAGTAGGATCAAATTTCCCAATATTTGCAATCACAGCTTCTAGTTCATCTGGGTTCAACCCTCTGAGCGTGTTATGGGTCACTGATTCTAGCACAAGTATGAATGGTGGTATTAGAATGAACTGGTGCCATAGGAAATCTAACTGCACAATCTGAGCAATGAATATTGACTGACTGAGAATCTTTTCCCCATTCATCATCATCTTCCTGAATGTCTTTCATTTCTGGATCTCTATTTGATTTTAAAGAGCCCATATTATGGGTTTTTGAAAATGCCCTTCCATGTAGTGTGTAACACAGCTCTAAGTGAAGTGAAATATCCAGCTAAGGCTTAAATCTGTAAGTGTACAGTGTTTAAAACTATTGATTCATCTAAAAAAGAGTTGACTCATAGTGCTTCAAATGAGTCGTCTTAATAACGAGTCATTAGGTGTTTCGTGATGACACGGCTATAACGGATATAACGGAGCGATTCGCGGTGTGTGTGTGTGTGTGCGTGTGAAAAGAGCAAGTAGTCTGCGACGGGCTAGGAGATCTCCTCGCCAGTTCTTAGACTTTTTGCTCAATAAAATAGTTAGTCGTCAGTATTTTCTAGTCCATCGTCTGTGTTTACATTCACCCACTGGCAGCCAAAATCCACTATGAAGCATGTATGCACTGTGACTACTTTTATATTGTTGATTAGCAGCTGAGCATTTCACTCTGCCTTGCGCTGAAGCCTTGTCCGTGTTGACCAATCGCAGCAGGCTGTCATCGGTCCAATCAGCGCAGATTAGCTTCACGCTGAGGAGGGGTTGGGGAACAAATGAATCGCTGAACGATTCATATGGGAGTCGCTGGGATAATTAGGTAAAAATAAATGCAGATTATAAGACCATCAAAGTGTTTTTTGACCTTGCATGCATATTAGACTGTTGTTGGAGACCCTTACAACCTAAATATGACCCTATTTCATATATAATATGGGCTCTTTAATGTCTCGCTGGTGTTATTCTTTGTTAGGCCATTCTTTATGAAGAAGTGACAAGTAGCCTTTGCCTCTTTCAAATTACTGTACAATGTTTCCACAGATGATGCCAACAAGTCTTTGTGAGTTTTCAGACGTGCAATCTCATTCTGCATTCTGACCTTTTCTTTCCATAATGTTTTACTAGCCTGGTAATATTTTGAAGCAATTACCTCAACACAGTCTCTCATTTTCAGTTTCTATCTGCACTAATCTGTTTCTAGGTATCTTGTATAGTGCAAGAACAGCTTGAAATGCATTGTCAATTTTTCCTTAATTGTTGTTATTCACTGCTTCTGTGCTTTTGATACCAATGAATAAAAATTACACAATCATCAAACTTCTGTACCTTAGTATCTAACTGGTTTGAACAGCCACAATCCATCAGGCCTTAAAGGGCACCTATGGTAAAAAATCTGGACACATATGTGCATGTATGGTGTATAGACCGTCATATTGGGGTGATATAAGCACACCCAGTGCTTTTTTTTTTCAATTTAACAACATAAAAACGGTGGACCAATTGGAGCTGTTTTAAAATCGACCGATACTTGACGTAGGAGAGCGGTCCCCCCGCCCACCAATATTGATTGACAGGCGCGTCATCATATCCTCAGTTTGATGATTCACGTCCGCCATTTTCAGCATGAGTCGAAGCGATATCACTAAAGGAACACCCTAGCTCTATTTTAGATGCAAGGCTCATTTGGCTCAACACAAGAGCAATATTCTCCACATTATCACTCTAATCGGACTTATTGGTTGTATCTTTAGGTAGGTTTGCAAACATGTGTACTTTTCTTTGAGTCTACCTTATACTTCAGCCGTTTGCATTTCTCGCGATCCCAGAAGCTCCCTGTGATCTTAACTAGCATGCGCTTTAGAATTCTAAACATAGGTTTCTATCAGGGTACACTCAAGTCGACGGCTGGGCGCCGCGGACCGCTGCAGAAACCTATGTTTAGAATTCAAAAATGCGTGGCGCGACGATTCGGGACACTTCATGCTTCTGCCGCGCCACAGAGAGTGTCTGGTGTGCCGTGTCGCGGCTTCGAGCGGCGCATCCGGTGCCTCAGTCAAAGTTAATTCAGTGTGCGTGGTTATTAGTTTCTGTGTACAAGCTCGGCACTTATAACTAGCACACAGTTGGCTGTAAAACTGTACAAAGACACAAATGATTTTGTACTCTCTGCTTGGTCTATGTACGACTGAATGGTGATCCTCTCTCTCCTTCTCCGTCAGACTGTTGCAAACGCAGAGCGAGTGAGCTCATGGCCCCGCCCCCTTGTTACGTTGGCGGGAAGCCGAAACTAATTTACATGTGAAGCAACACACTCATAAATCAGCGAGCTGTGGACACGCCCCCAACATGACACTTTTAACACATTATAATAAAAAAATCTGAATTGTGTTTTAAACTGAACCTAAACTGGCACACTCAGTAGAACCATAATATTAACATTAAATCATAAAATAGAGGTAAACTATGTGCCCTTTAAATTCTAAACTACACTCAAAACAGATTCCAATGTAACTAAGTTATCAGATATAACAAATCTACATACGTCCTTGTAGATTTGTAATGTGTTGTAATTTAGGACAGTTCAATTTAAAACACTGCCACATTACATCAGGCAAAACCTCAACAGTTTCACACAACCTCCCAAATACAGTATAATTCTGTGACCACACTACATCAAATCAATTCAGTTACATTAGAATTTCCACAGAATAATAAAAACTTCATAAATCAGATTCAGTTACGTTAGAAACTTACAACTTTGTTTCAGTTACTTTAGAAACAACATTTCAATACAATTCTGCTGCCTGGTTAATTCAGTTTCATTAGAATCTTAAACAAAATTGTACAAAATAGGCTTAAGAACTCCTAAAACTAAACAATATTCTCCTCAGTCCTTAATTTTCTACATTTTTAAATGAGGGGGATTGCTGACAACAAAAATGTAATAAGAAAACCTGTTTTTCCTACCTTTTTCTCCACAAATAGTTCGGACTGCTGAGCGAATCACTGGTACAACCCTTCCTACTCCCCAAGAACTGTACTTATCCAGAGCGAGCAGGAGGGCTGCCAAAATCACTCTGGACCCCTCACACCCAGCACACTGCCTCTTTGAACTTTTACCTTCTGGTCGACGCTACAGAGCACTGCGCACTAGAACAGCCCGACACAGAAACAGTTTCTTCCCTCAGGCAATCCATCTCATGAACACTTGATGATAATATTTGTGGAACCAACATTACTACTTGCCATACACTTTTATACACATATACACTTATTTAACAACACACTTTACATGCCACTTTGTACAGCTGCACATTTAACGTTGTTATATAGCAGTCTCAAAATACACGGAGTCAGAATGAACCCCTTAACATTCTTAAACTCAAACCTTTTTGTTGCCTTTAGACTTGCTTTTAGATGTTAATATTAAGTAGCTCCTAGTCGGCACAGTGGGTAGCACTGTCGCTTCACAGCAAGAAGGTCGCTAGTTCAAGCCTCAGCTGGGTCAGTTGGCATTTCTGTGTGGAGTTTGCATGTTCTCCTTGTGTTCGCATATATATGTGTGTGCGTGTGTGTAAACCACATACAGAAGAGTATGTGTTACACCATCTGAAACATTTTAAAAACAAAAATGACTATTAATACAAATAAGCCATATAATACAAAAGACATAAATACCTCAGGACGATTGACCTCTTCGGTAACATGGTTTAAAGTATTCCAGCCATCGTACGCCCATAAACAGTGGTAAAAGGCTATACCCATGGTTCTAATGCTCAGTGTGGTCCCTTCAAAGGAATTTTGGAGGCTGTTGGATGTAGTTCCTTGAATGAGCAGCACAAGTCCCCCAATCATAATTATTATAAGCGCCATCACCTTAATAACTGTGAATAACACTGTGACTGTGATGGAGGAGCGCACATTCAGGCAGTTCACAACTGTCAATGTCAAAATCCCCAGGGCTGCCAAGCACTTCACTGTTACATTTGGTGGTGGACAATCCTCGTAGAAAGGTGCAAGGGCATTTTGGGAAAAGACAAGTGCCGATGCAATCATGCCCGTTGGTCTTACTACAATATTATTGATGAAGGCACATATAAATGCCATGACGTTACCTGAAGTGCGCAAGATGTAAATATACTCTCCTCCAGACTCACGAATCACAGTTCCTAATTCAGCATAGCACAAAGAAGCTATCATAGCCAACAATCCACAAAGAGTCCAAATGATCAGACTAGCACCTGGACTTCCGATATAAAGCAGCACATACTGAGGGGAAATGAAAATTCCTGATCCAATTATGACCCCAGCAACGAGAGACACTCCACCCAGCAGCCCTACTTCAGGCTTCAGCTTCAGCTTGGAACTCTCCATTTCAGTTGCCATAGTGTAGAAATGAGAAATGTGGACTGCAAATGTTCAGTTTGACAACAAAACAAAAAAACTCAAGATGATTTAAAGAGTTAATATTTACTAGCAGAGCACTACAAGGGTCACAGGTCAAGGTTCACAACATTCTGGCTTTTCATTTATCTTTTCCTGACTAATATTTATTCAAGTTCTCATTGGGAATATGGTTAATGGGTAATTAGCAATGCAAAGTCATATATAGGCTAACATCTTAACAGAAAGTTTGCAGTTGTGTTGCCAATTTTTAACATTCTTTTTTTCCCAACATTTATGCTTATGTGTTTAAGAATGAGAAGCTAGCAATGTCTTGCCACCACCTGCTGTTTACGCCATGCACTAGATGCTGATTGGGTTTGGCTGCTGTCCAAAGCCACACATGAAGTCATGAACATGCACCGAATGACAAAAGACAACCTTATAGAACACTAGATCATGTCATTCACCAATTAGAAAACTCGGGGTGCAGGAATTATATTTCTCTAAAACTTAAAAAACTGTGATAAATTAAATGTTCGTGTCGGTGTAGTGGTAAGTGCGTCGACACATGCACTCTTGTGCTCACGGCGAACCGAGTTTTATTCCACCTCGCGGTCCTATGCTGATCCTTCCCCTCTCTCTGCTCCTCATGCTTTCCTGTCAATTCTTTCTACTGTCCTATCGAAACCCTACTGAAAAAAACAGCTTAAACCAGCCTAGGCTGGTTTTAGCTGGTTGACCAGCCTGGTTTTAGAGGGGTTTTGGCCATTTCCAGGCTGGTTTCCAGCCTGGTCTTAGCTGGTCAGGCTGGAAAATGACCAGCTAAAACCAGCTTGACCACCTTGCCAGGCTGGAAGCCCAGCCAAAACCAGCTATGTCCAGCTTAAACCAGGCTGGTCAAGCTGGTTTTAGCTGGAATTAGCTGGTCATTTTCCAGCCTGACCAGCTAAGACCCGGCTGGAAATGGCTGGAAACCAGCCTGAAAGTGGCCAAAACCCCTCTAAAACCAGGCTGGTCAACCAGCTAAAACCAACCAACCAGCCTAGGCTGGTTTAAGCTGGATTTTTCAGCAGGGAAAAAGGTGAAAACCCCAACAAAAATTAAACGTTCGTATTTTATAGACAAAAATTGAAAATTATGGAATAGACTTATTTCACAAACACGTTACCAGTTACCCAACCGTGGCTACAATTACCATTCAGTATACTTTTCAAAGACAAGACCATTTACCTCCAGCCATCAACTGATCTCATTAAACAATCTAATGCATGAACATCTGTTGTCCTTTCACTGTTTCCCAAATTTTTGTAAATAAAACCCAATTAAAAAATCGAAATGTGAATTATGCAAAATCTACAATTCTAAAAGCACAAATTACTTACAAAATTGTTTTAGTAACATTTAAGGTAGTCCCATTCCAGAATCGTTGTATGTCAATTTTAGATTTTCAGATTTTATTTAAAGAGTCTGTAAACGTTAAGGACTTTAAAAACTTCAATCCTCAAAATACGACTCACTTCTCAACTCAGACATACTGGATCCTGCAAAAAGGACGGTTCACTAAAGAACAGATTTTATTTATGAAAGGAGTATAGTATGACATTTGTTGATGACACTATGGTTACTAAAGTCGTATGAAGAGTATGTACATAGTATTTTTGCAGTAGCCTAACATTTTTGGCCTCAGACTTCCTAGTTGCCTGTATAACATAGGTTGCAGTCTAATGTTGTTACAGAATATATATATATATATATATATATATATATATATATATATATATATATATATATATATATATATATATATATATATATATATTGTTTACTTATCTGTACCTGATGTGTTGTGTGCTGAGGAGCATGGGCAGGTCTCTCTCCCTCTCTAGAGCTACGCTTGATTGGGTCCAGCTGTGTTACGAGTGGGAGCGTATAAAAGCGGAGGAGAGGAACAAAGGACGGATATTCTGCTCGGTGCAGGTCGCAAATCTCTGTTGTCATTGTCGCCGTTGTTCCGAACGTCTCCTGTTTCCTGCCTCAGAATATTTGTTGCATTAGTGTGGTGTGATTGACTGATTTTCGTTAGCTGATAAGTCTTTCTTTCTGCTCTTTAACTGCTCGCCGTACTACGTTTGAGCCTGTATGCTTTGTTTTCACTTATTAAAACTATATATTAATTTTTAGATAACTGAAGCTGGGAATCGCCATTTACTTTAAAAACCTGTTTTTTCCTGGTTTGTGGCAGCGAGGGAGAAAGGGAAGTTTGTTGTAATTTTATTTGGGGTTCTTTATTTTAGCAGGCAAGTTAGGATTATTTCCCTTCAAGTATTTTTGTTTGTTATTTTGGCCTGGATTCCCTTCCGAAAATGCTTCCAAGAGATTTATTGTTAAAAAAAATAAACCTTGTTATTCCTTGATAAACTGGTTGTGATCATTGTGAGCTGGGACAGGAGAAGGGGAAAACCTTAAATTTATTATTTAAAAGTTTAATTTATAACAACTCTAGACTGGTGGGGATATAGTACTAACGTTATGCGTAGCCTATAATTTGAATATGTTCTAGTTTCTGCTCAGATGAAATTTGGTTGTGCATTTTCGAGATGCTGTAATCAGTAAATTTTAGTGTATTTTTATCATATTTGCTTTTGTTATTAACTGCTTCACAAAAAATTGCAGATAAAGGTGCATTCATTTTAAACTGAAGAAACAAAAACAAGATTTATGACTTTAGGAGTTTGATTTATTCCCACAGAAACTTCTGTCGTAATTAAAAATCTGCTGCGAAGTGGCAAGAGGATTAGAGCGCCAAAGTTTCTGGACACAATTTCACCAGAAAACAAAATATCCAAAAGGAAGGGGGCTAAGGATAATGCTGTAACATAAAAAGAAAACATTAAGGGCATTAAAATATATTTACAACTGTCTTGTTTAAACATATTTTCAGATAGCACAGAAGACAAGAATCAAAGAGGGAAAACAAACATTCCTGATGGAAATTCTAAAAAAAAAAAAAAAAAAAAAAGACGAACATCGATACAGAAGAATCCATTATGTCCTAATTCAAAAACAAAAAAAAGAGTTGTTTGAGGTATGCAAAGGATGATCTGGAAAAGCCTGAATAATTATTTTTTCAACTTATTCTTAAATGCGGAAGTGCGTGCGTTTTTGCAATTGTTTTAGAACTTCCGATTCAGTTGCCTATGGGAGAAATGACTAGGAATAATAAACGGCAGAAAACAGTCAAACTACTTACTCTACAAACAAGTGTTTGCATGACAATACAGACAAAGATAATAAGAAAATATCAGTTTGCAACAGAAACTTGCAGACTGGAAGTTTCGAGCCAAAATGATTCAAATGGCTGCGCCTGCTCGTACGCGGAGAATAAGGTGAATACTGTAGACAGATGCCACAACCATAAGCACTTTGCATGGCAGAAAAAGAACACGGCATTCCATGACAAAAACATGCTCCCTACTACTGTAAAATATGGTGGAGTGTCCATCATGCTGTGGCAAGCACAGGTACTGGAAACCCTGTCAGAGGTTAAAGGTTGCATGGATTACACCCAGCATCAGGGTTGGATGTTTCAGCAGAACAATGACTCAAAGCAGTTCAAGATCTACCAAGTAATTCATCCTCAGACACGATACAATGATCTAGTATGGGCATCCCTATCCCCAGACTTGAACATTATCGAAAAATCTATAGATTGATTTCTGTTTATGCTTGGCCTCCATCAAACCTGACTGAACTGGAGACATATTTTGCAAGGAAGAATGGTCCAAAATGACTTCATAAAAGGTATCCTTTGCTATAAGCAGCGTCTACAGCAGGGGTAGGGAACTTTTGACCAAAAATATGTGGCTCTCCAGTTGTCTCTCTTCAACAAAAATTTTAAACTCTCTAAAATTCAGTTTCCTATTGAAGATACAGTTAAAATGACCTTTTTATTGTATATTTTTACAGCAAAATTAAATAAAAAAAGGACATTTCAACCAATTCGCATGTGCAGTGCTGTGGATTAACTTGAATCGGACACCAATAAAGGGTATGCAACTTACATTTCCATGGTAACCTTGCGCACGTAAATTCAAACATTCATGAGTGTTGATGGCGAAAAGATAAAGATTCTCTAAATTATCCTTTCTTAATACATGGACTTGCTCATCATGTGATGCTTATATACCCCCCAATGGCTCTTTAAAAATGCATTTGCCAAAAAAATCAGAAATGGCTCTGATGAAAAAAGGTTTCCGACCCCTGGTCTACTGGCTGTTATTTCAGCAAAAGGTGGCTGTACAAAAGATTGATGTTGGGGTGCCCAAATTTTTGCATCTGTCTGTATTTGTTATGACTTGCATTGCATCTATTGATTATGTCAGAACTGAAATGTAGCTTTTTCCCAAGGGTATAATATATAATCAAATTAAATGGCTGATTTGTAGAGCCAGCAGGCTGCGGCTTGCAATTATGAAAATTATCAGGAGTGGCCAAACTTTTGCATAAGAGTGTATATACATTTCAATAAATCATTGTCTTACTACTAATAATAATTATTATTGACTTTTAAAGCACCACACTGAGGTAACTGAATTGTCCTGTATCTGTGTTTCCAGGACTGTCAATTGATTGAATCACAGCAACCACAACATATTTTGCTTTTCAGAGTCTTTTAAAAAAAAATTATAATTATGGGGAAAAACAGAAATTGGTGTATTTTGTCCTGTATTTAACAATAATAGCCGGTTACATTTTTAAAAAAAATTGTTATCTGTACCTTTCATTAACTTTTTTTTTAAGAACAAAAATTTATAGTATTTATTCATTAATTTTCCTTAGGCTAAGTCTCTCATTCAGAGGCTGCCACTGCGGAATTTGATACTCATTTTATTTTCCCTTTAGGACTAGGCATGACTTCAGAGGTATGAAAGTACTGTGTTTTTTTTTTTTTTTTCAAGCTGAAATACTTTAGCAAAAATCTGTTATGTAGATGGTGTTGCAGAATGTGTTTATTTCTTCCCTGTTATATACATTATCTGAATGAATGTACCAGGCCGATGGTGCCTTTTTGAGGAGGATCTTGTCTTTAACAATACAAAACCAGTTTTCTGCATGACAATTTGTTTCATGTTTTCTTTTTTCTACTGTCATCTTTGACTGATTCTCAGATGATGTATTTTTTTAAGGTCACCCAATAGAATTCCTGACTAAAGAGAAAAAAGGAAGGCTTGTCCTTATCATGTCCTGATAGGCAGATGCTGTAGTACAGGACTCTTTCTGCTTGATTTGGAATGCGGAATTTTATATATGTGATGTTTTATAAACAAACTTGGGGAGGAGCACGCGCAGAAGTTTCAGTATCAAATACGTCATTGACAATTATTCTATTACCATTACAATTATTCCAATTCCCTATATATACCAAAGCTGTCTTACCTGCAGCATCTTACGACTTTAGCATCCCTCCACCACCCCGTCACCTCACCTCTTAAGCATTACAATCCCGGGGGGAGCGTTCTGGGGCCGGGCTAGATACTTCGCTCGAATCCCTATTCCTCTTTGTTTCCTGATAAGAGGAATAACTCGAGTTTGGGTGTCTTCCCCGAGCTCAGAGCCCTCTCCCCGGACAGCACGCCAAATACGCTTTATTCTGAAACTATTGCAAGTGTGAACTCGTGAAATTATTTACATAATGCTTTAGTGTATTATAACAGCTTGTCACCAAGTGATAAGCACAGTTATCCTGCAAAATTAACGTTAAAGTGAGTGGCGTTCGTCTGATTTGTGATAGCGCCCTCCCAATGGATATTGAATGAGACGAAATGGCCAAGCATCCAGCCCGAAATATACAACTATCTCATTGAAACTCCAAGTGTTTTTACATGAGAGAAGTTAAAGGCCTACAAGTCTTTTTTGAAATAATGTTACCAGATTCAAAACTACGTCGTGCTATAAACAAACATTATATTAGATGGATTTGCATTTTGGTTTTAATCAGCACAATAAAATAACTGAAATTAAATTGTTTCTTTATTACTAAACAAATCCGTAATATTTTATAATAACTACATTCTATAAATCATTTCTTTAAGCATTAGCAAATAATAGGTAGTTTATCATTTAAGCATTAATTCTACATTAATAGACATTAGTAAACAAGCTTAGCATTTGTAACTGTATTTAAATACATAGGTTGACTAATGTAGAGCCAATGCTTAACAAATGGTGAACTAATGACTTGCTAATGCTTAAATGATTCAGTGTGTAGGTATTGTAAAGTGTTAGCAATGAAACCAAACATGTCACCAAAGAAAAAAAAATTCTAGAGGGACTGCTGTTAAGTATTGCAGTGTGAACTGAAAAGCTATTCTTACACTTCCCCAAAACCTAACGATCCCTGTATCGCAGTGAACATCACTTCTTTAAATTTTTCTTCTTCTGTCACCCCTCTTGGCAGGTAAAGAGTCAGGGCACAGGTTGAAGCATATGGAATTCTTCTGGTTGGTGGTTCTTGTGAATAGAATTCAATTCTGCATTTTTGTTGAAATCCCATTGGAGGGACCAAATCTGCTGCACGTGATTTTTTTTTTTCAAGTCTCCCACAAAAGTTAACATCATTCATCATTTTCTTTTCTGCTTAGTCCCTTTGATAATCAGGGGTCGCCACAGCGGAATTAACCGCATTCATGTATGTATTTTTTTAATACCTATTATATTTTTAACCTGCAAATAAATGGGCCTCACAATAAAAAGGTAAGAAATCTTTTCACAGCTCCTAGAAAAAATTAGGTGCTTTTGGTCCAGAAGAAACTGCGTTGACACAATTGATTCTTGGGCTAGAGGTGTGGGTTCCTTCTGAGTATGAAACTTGCTGAATTTCCCCAACGATTTCTCACAAGACACTTTATTTAAATTGAGAACACTTACCTCAACGCTCACATCCATGCAAGGCATTATGGTTTTCTTTGCACTTCAAGAATGCTATTGCTGGAGCATCACATAAGAATGTTTGCAGTGTAACTTTTGTGCACTGTGGTTTTGTGTGTGACTCCATTTTTCAAAAGCACCTGCAGTTCTGCTAGTAAATCAGAAAGGTAGTCATGAACAGGGTCTGGCTTGCTGTTGCCATAAAAAAAAGAGTAACCAGAAATGGCCCAGAATCATCAAATTTTGCGAGAATAAGGCAAAAATGTCTTCCTGGACTTGAAAATGGGCAGACCATCTACGATAATTTATCTATTGATAAAATAAGGTCAATACTGCCTGTGAATGATGGGTGAGGAAAGGTAATGAAGAATTTCCTGCTCCAACCCATAACATGTGTACTGGCCTCCACATATACTCTTAATTTCAAAACCTGACGGTGTTGCTAGAAGTGTTCCACTGTCTTTTGTAAGTGTATTTTCATATGTTCTTAATATTCCAAGGAGTGTATTTAGAGCAGCATGTGTTTGATCTGTTGTTGTTGCCCACTCAGCCAAATCTTTGCTTAAAGACGGAATGTCTTCAGAATCTGAAGACTCAAGCTCTGTATTAATCTTACTGGAATCAGCTGGTTCCTTGTATCCATAGTCTGATTGCTGAAGACACAAATTATCCACTGTTTATAAATCCTCTTCTGCACCTACTTCTAAAGACAAACCCTTCTCGTAATCATGTTCCTGTGTGGATGAAACCTTATCAGAAACCTCTTCTTGCAAGGATGGACCGTCCTCCGATACATCTTCCAATGGCACACCCAAATCTGGGCAATCATCCAAGCTGGTGGCAGCTCTGGAGGTGGTGGTGACCATTCTGATGGCATTTCAGGAACAGAAACTAAAACAGTAACCATAAAGGGAGCAGACTCGGAACAGGAAGCCATCTGGGTCATCGGCAGTGACCACCGTGTGAGTTCGCCTCTCAGCTTTAGCCATCTTGGGAGTTCTTATGCTGGAGTCGGCCATTTTGTAAGTGGCAAATCCCACAGCCCGCAGGTCTTGCTGTTGGGTAGCACTGGTGGCCATTTTGTGAGTGGCAAATCCTGCAGCCCACCGGTCTAGCAGTTGTGTAGGAGACAAGATTATGGGTGATGCCAGCATGATTGTTGTGCTCCCCCCCCACATCTTTAATGAATAACTGCTGTCTCCTAACATGCAGTTAAATAATTATGTTCAATAAAATAAAAAACTTAGCTGGAATAATATCTTTAAATACATCACTCACCAAGAAGCTACCAATTGCACACCCAGGCACCTTGGAGCCTCATCCCAACCATGCTGTTTGTGAGAATGAATGAATCATGGGTTGACCCAGGCCACCTTGCCATAATATTTGTTAAGCGCATTTGAGCATCACATATTATTTGCACATTTATTGAATGAAATGGTTTCCGATTCACATATGCAAATTCGTCTTCAGATGGCGCCTTTATAGCAATGTGGGTGCAGTTGATCGCTCCGATTACATTAGGAAAACCGGCTATCGCTGCAAATTGTGCTTTAATGTTTGGCTGATCAACTGCATGGTTTGGAAACCTTATGTACCTGCAAGACATGCTGATGATCCCGTCCCATACATGTGGCATTGCACAGCTCAAAGACGACTGGCTTAACCCTGAGTGGTCTGCCAGTTCCCTTTGAAAAGAACCAGTTGCCAGGAAACCAAGCGTTGTCAGCACCTGTAAGGGAACAGGTAATGCAAGGCTCCTCGCTGTCTCTCTTTCCAAAAGTGGACCCAAATCAGCACAGAGCTCCAAGAGGATAGCTCTTGGAAATCTAAAACGGCTAATGAGCTAGTCATCATCGTGGGCCAGAAAATCACTGTGATCCCTAAAAACACGTTCCCTTCAGATTCGCCCATTGACAATGTCCTTTAATAAGGCCAGCACTGCCATTGCCATAGACTTAAGCCTGTTTCGCAGCGCGTGAGCAGAGCAGCGCGTGTTTTTTCGGCGTCCATGTTAACAGATTAGAGCTTTCTTATCGGACGCAGCAACAGCCCGTCAGTGCGAGGCGTGAGCGTCGCTGAAGCAGCATTGCCGCGATAGTTTCGGCGCTGGGTCTATTTTTGCGGCCCTGCTCGCGCTCAAAGTGACAGGACATGCTTTTGGCCAAAATGCACATCATTGACACGAAAAAAAACTTATTTAACGTTATTAAATCAGGGGGAATGCACTGAAAGTACGATAACCATTCAAATAAAATAATTTCTATGAACTTATATTATATGCTGTGTAGTTGACATCACGCACCATAAACAAAGGCACAGGACGGCATCCGGTTAAGCTGGGGATACAAGATGGCACCATGGATGACACTCGTCTTATAGTAGAGGTTCAACAGCAAACAGTCCTATATGACCAGAAAAATGTGATGTATAAAGACTTACAAGACAAAGAAAAGGCATGGGAGGCAGTGGCAGAAGCGGTCGATGTGGATGGTGAGTAGATTTGTCATTTATAATACACAACGTGACAAACGAATAAAGATAATTACATTGAAGATGTAAATTTAATATGTTATCTTTGAGATTGCATGCAATTTTGCTGTAGATGTGTACGCTTATATGTACATCAGTTGATTTGTTGCACGTCAGAAGTCATTACATATGTTAATAATTGAATGAAGATGAAAACAAACTATATGAACACTCAAGTATATGTGAAGAGTTCACAGAAAGTGTTCATTTAAAAGTGGTATTTTTTAGGTTTCTGTCTATAAATGTACTTTATAAAAAGGTATAAAAAAAGTTTCTTATATTGCTTTTAAAGTAAAATAACAAAACAAAGGCTGAGAAAAATTTTAATATTAGAAGAAAATTTCAGATGCTACTTAGTTTTTATGCATTTGATGTTTTGAAGGTAGTCTTTTTTTTTCCCAACAAATTTAAAGCAACAAAATTACCTTAACATAATGTGATTTCTTTATATGCTGTGTCATATTAGTGTGGGCAGATAGTACACAACCTTGTTTTTAATACTTTTATTTACTTTTGAAAAAATCAAAACAATAAATACAATCTGTACAGCTTTCCGCAATACGTAAATATGATACAAACAAACGCTTCAGAGTAAATAGGATATACACAAAAAAATAGCGGTTAGAGGACTTTGTCTATAGTCAACAGAAAAATGACAGTCTGTATAGCTTTTTTGCCATTACTTGGCTTAGACCATATTGTCTTGCCATGGCAATTTTCCTTCAGAGGTGCAAAAAAATGTGCTGAATTTTTCACGCACATCGTAGGCTTCTCTGCTTCCACTGTTTCCACCCATGTTTTGGACAGATGGTAGCACGTCACCTCGTTCTTCAGTTTCATCCAGCCATCTCTGATTTTCTGCCGGATGTATTGGAAAATTGTGGAGGATGCATGCAGCTATTACGATAGTCTGCATTTTCTGGCTGTACGTTCATCCTTGTGTGAAGTACCCTCCACCTGAATGCCAAAATGCCAAAAGCACAATCCACTACCATCCTTGCTCTTGACAGTCTGTAATTGAAGATTTTTCGCCATCTTGGAATTCTGTTCCCTGGAAAAGGTCTCTTTAAGTATGTTTTTAGTGGAAATGCAGCATCTCCCACCATTGTGTATGGCATTGGCCCTTGTACACCTGATCCTGGCAAGGGGCAGGCTTCTGGGACAGACATGTTTCTACCCTCCATAGCTCTTCCAAGGGCAGAACCACTGTAAACTCCTCCATCACTCGTTCTTCCAAAATCAACAACCTGTATGAATGAAAATTTGTAGTCTGCGAGTGCCAGTAGAACAACTGAAAATGACCTCTTGTAATTAAAGTACATACTCCCAGAGTGCGCAGGTGCCACAGTGGTGACATGTTTCCCCATCTATAGCACAGTTTGGTTCCACTTCAACCAAAAATTGGAAGCAATTTTCTCCACATTGCTGCAGTTGGTTGTGGGAACTGTGTTGCCATCATGTTTGTTTCTATGGCTCTGCATGTCATGTGTACCGAGTGAGCCACAGTGCTTACGCCCAGTCTGTACTGGAATGCCAGGCTACTGAAGCTCTCTCCAGTTGCAAGAAACCTGAAAGATAAGGAAATAAATAATAAAAACATTATTTGTAATCATTTGTTATTAAGTATGTGTATATGGTTTTTTTTTTTACAGCGAACGAATGCAAGCGAAGATGGAAGGTGTTAAGAGTTGCTTTTGTTAGAAATAAAAAGCTAAAAAAAAATGCCCAGTGGTTCAGCTGGTGGCACTATAAAGGAGTGGAAGTATGAAAGAGTAATGTCCTTCCTATTGCCATATATGCTGCCTAGAAGGTTAGTATGTATTTTGTCCTGTATATTTAAATATTTCAGTTTAAATTAGCAACACTTTTAGTAAGAGTGTCTTATAAACCTTTTGTTTTCATAGTGCCATTATAATATTTGAATGATGATGACCATAAATGTTGACTAATATGTAGAAGTACATTGTGTATGCTGTTTTAAATATACTAATCTATTAATTAATTTAAAGTTCCAGACATACTCTGCAGAGTGAGGAAGAGCCAGTGAATATGACAGTGGAGGATGTGGATACAGAGGTAACAGACCTTAGTAGACCATACAGTCCCCTTACACTAATACAAAGGCCTGTAACACCCTCACAGACCATCCGAAGATCCGAAACTCCCCCACAACTGTCTGAAACCACCACTTACATCAAGACATCACATCCCAGAGTACATGAACTCATGACTGATAGTCAGCCTCCAAGGCAGAGAAGAAGAAGATCAAATACAACAAGTAACACTGAACAACAACTTTTGGACATTATAATGCAACCGACAACCTCTGCACCACACCAGATTCCAGGACAGGATGATGAAATGTATTATTTCGCCCTGAGCTTAGTTCCAAAGCTAAATAGGCTGCTTCCTAGGAACCGCAACAGGGCACAAATACATATTTTGAGTTACCTAGCTGTGATGGAATTAGACGATGCAGCTCAGAGACAACAAGGAATAACCCACCCACTATTTTCAGTCACCCAGTACCCCCAAGGAGCAGGATTTCAGCCTTACCACCCCACAACTACTGATCAAGGACAACAAAGCCACCATCCACAGCAGAAGAAATCACACCCACCAACAGCCAGCATGTCAGAACAGCATTCTAATGTTTACCAAGAACTGTAATGTTAAGAATAATCTTGTTTAACCTTCAATAAAAACCAGCTAAATATTATGTAAATAGTTTATTGGTCTAAATTTAAAAATATTTAATACTAGTGATATTGTTCTTACTTGTTTTTATTTGTATTGTTCTTAAAACATTCTTTGTACAGTTTTACAAATTGGATATTTTTTTAATGTTTTGGTATTTTAAATAAATGTTTATATCACTCACTAAAATGTATTGATGATTTTATTTAATTTGTTATTAAAAGTTTCATCCAGATAACTTTTACATTGCAATTACATAGACAAATACACTTTTACACACAAAATTAAAACAAATCCACAAAATTGAAACTATATCAACATACTGACATTATTTTAAAAACATGTTGATCTTACCTCAGTGTAACAGCAAGATGTTGCTTGGGTTCGATGGGTCTCCTTTAATTTGTTGTTTGTCTTAAAGAGCCCATATTATGGGTTTTTGAAAATGCCCTTCCATGTAGTGTGTAACACAGCTCTAAGTGAAGTGAAATATCCAGCTAAGGCTTAAATCTGTAAGTGTACAGTGTTTAAAACTATTGATTCTTCTATAAAAGAGTCGACTCATAGTGCTTCAAACGAGTCGTCTTGATAACGAGTCATTAGGTGTTTCGCTATGACGCAGCCACGAAACACAAGCCTCGCCAGTAGTTACGCGCGCAAACCAGGGAGATTTGAAACCTGCGGCCCCGTCCACTAACACAGAAAAAACACTAGACACACACACACAGACGCCGCCGGTCCAATGAAGTCACGCTGTGCTCAGATGGATAATATTGACAGTCTCTACCCAAAGATGAGTTGTGAACTGTGAAGAGTCAGTGGTTGAGGTTTATTCACTAGTGTAAGTAAGTGCGATTAAAATTGTTGCCTCGTTTACTCTAGCTTGCAAATTATGTATTTATTGTGTTTTGTTACTTGTTAACCTGGTACAGTACACGCGGTTACTCTTTATAATCTCTTATCGCATGTAAGCCACGTTAAAAACGCGACGCGTGCCGCTTTGTTTACGGATTTAACGTTAAAGGCTTTTGTGAGCTCGCGTTCCACTGCCGTTTGTCGTTGCTATGGCCATCGGAAGCTAGGAGACAGGAGACTCGTGTTGATCTCCCTAGTTCTTCTGAGGAGCGTTGTGTGTGTGTGTGTGTGTGAGAGAGAGAGAGAGAGAGAGAGGGAGAGAAAAAGAGCAGGTAAAGTGGCTAGGAGACTCGCGTCGATCTCCCCAGTTCTTCTGAGGAGGGTTGTGTGTGTGTGTGTGAAAAGAGCCTTACACTATGAAGCGTGTGTGCACTGTGACTACTTTTATATAGTTGATTAGCAGCTGGGCATTTCACTCTGTTTCGCGCTGAAGCCTGTCACTGTCGACCAATCGCAGCAGGCTGTCATCGGTCAAATCAGCGCAGATTAGCTTCGCGCTGAGGATGGGTTTGGGAACAAATGAATCGCTGAACGATTCATATGGGAGTCGCTGGGATAATTAGGTAAAAATAAATGCAGATTATAAGACCATCAAAGTGTTTTTTGACCTTGCATGCATATTAGACTGTTGTTGGAGACCCTTACAACCTACATATGACCCTATTTCATGTATACTATAGGCTCTTTAAGAGATTGGCCACAATCAGTGAAAGAATGTGATCCATCTGCTCTGCGCTCATCCTGAAGTGTTTTAGGTGGCGGTCACGATCCAGTTGAGATTCTGCCACAAGATGGTAATATGTACCATATTGTCTCTTCGCTGGTTGACCGGGTGTACCCAAATTCTGCGTCATAAACCTCTTCTTTTTCTCAATCTCCTTAGTAGCAAATACAAAGCAATTGCTTTTCTTCTGTCAACAATACGCACTGCACATAAAAATAAACATACGCGGTGTAAAAAAATACACACAGTGATTAAAATAGTCCAATAATAAATGAATTACAAGCGAATTGTATGGGGAACTTAGCCATTCTGCACAAAGGACGCTGCTCAGTTGCGTGCTGCAAACAGGCGAAAGGGTTGCATACATTTGCAAATGCTTTTATATGTTCTAAATCACATAATTGGAACAAAAATAGTTTGTCAATTAGCTCATTTTATCAATTAGAAATTAGCAATGTTTTTCACATGTGTTGGTGCGATACTTTATAGCGTGCAATTTAACATAATTGCCTCTAGGAGACGCCAATGGAAATATAACAAACACATACAATACACATATGCCAGACATGAAGTTGGCGTGGACCAACGCACTCTCACGTTAATTTCATCGTTAGTAAATCCAAACGTGAGCGTGGAATTTGGCGAACGCAAAGTTTTTGTGCGTACACAGCGTTGATGCATGAAGCCCCTGGTCATTTTAAATAAACCATGCAGATCAGGTCTTAATCTCTGGCTCCTGTTTCTAAAGCAGCCGAATAGAATTACCTTCTTTTATGAAAGCATCCTTTTCCCAGCCTCCAATCTGAATCTATTCACAGACGCAGCCCATTCAGTCAGCTTCGGAGGTTGCTTCTAGGGCCACTGGAAAAGTATTAATGTCTATTAACAAGTTTCAATCATGTTACATGTGGAACCACACAAAACAACAGCAATAAAAATGGGCATAAAATAAGAATCCATATATAGTTTATTCTGAGCAACAGACGTGGAATACAGTAATATGACATGGGTCAGACAAAAAGCAGGACTAAATCAAGAAGTATGTAATTCTTACGCTTGTTTTACTGGAAATAACCAATATGGATAATAATAATGAAATGCTATATTAATCGTTTATTTACATAATCATTGATTTGAAATAACACAGAGACGGTTGCAGTGTATTTACATACAAATACAATTAATGTTTAGGTATTTCAGAATAAGGTGGATCAACAGGTTTCCCTTTTCCTGGAAATGTCAGAAGAAGAGGGAGAAAAGGAGGAGGGTGAAGAAGATAAGTAAGCAAAACAACAGTACAAGACAAAGTAGAAGTACAAAAAGCCATCTGTGGTAAACCACTTATGAAGACTATGACAGAAATGGATGAAAATGCTAATGGTTGTCAAAATCAACATATGATTAAGGTGAAAACGTAATTTAATGTAGTGTGTATTTATATAGCACATTTATTTTAAATGGCCATACACCCAAAGCGCTTCACAATCATGAGGGGGTTTGTCTCTCGACACCACCACTAGTACGCAGCATCCACTTGGATGATGCGAGGGCAGTTACAGGACAATGGCGCCAGTGCGCTCACCACACACCAGCTATTGGTGGAGTGAAGAGACCATGATCGATTGAGGGACTTTGGCCAGGACACCAGGGTTATACTGCTATTCTTTATGAGAAGTGCCATGGGATTTTTAATGACCAGAGAGTCAGTCACTTTTACTGGGGCATTAGGACTCATACAGACCACAGGTTGAGAGCCCCTTGCTGGCCTTACTTACACCACTTCCAACAGCAACCTAGTTTTTTCATGTGGTCACTCATCCAGGTACTGACCAAGCTTAGCCCTGCTTAGCTTCAGTGAGTAACCGGTCTTGGGCTCCAGGGTGATATGGCTGTGGCAAAAACGTCCTCAAACACACCTTACCAATAAATCTACGTCAAAAATTATTATTATTTTTTTACTGTGAGAAGCCTTATGCAAAAACAAGACATTTCAAACAGAAACATCATGGAGAAGTTGAAATTGCAAAGGCATTGTCATGAGCAAGGCTCAAGCAGGCAAAATCTTTTATTAACTAAAGTAAGGAACATGGGAAATTTCCACCATAATAGTGCAAGCCTATCCACGGGAAAGGGGGACATCATACCAAAAAGGCAAGCAATGAATGTGTCAGTAGCAAATGACTACCTGCCTTGCCAGTTTTGCATGTCAAGTCACAAAAAAAAAAAAACATTCCGTTGAGGCGGAAGGCAAGCTGTTCCCTGCTTTTGCCCACGGACTTAATTTCAACTGGACTTCAAAAGATTATTGGAGACATGACATATGATGCTGTAACTCAGGTGGTGCAAGCAGACTCATTATTTATATCATTGAGTGAGAGAATGTTCCTAAAGGGTGGTGAAATTGGACGATACCGGGCTGACATCAGAAAAAAGATGAGGGAACTTGCCAGGCTACTACTTGTGGCAAGATCCATTGACAAGGACATTGTTACTTTAAAGCAATAGATCAACCCTGCAAAGTTTAACACAGTATTTTCAACCCAGCAAAGTTTAACACAGTACTTTCAACCCAGCAAAGTTTAACACAGTGCTTGAAGCTGTGAAAAAGATTTACATTTACATTTTACATTTAGTCATTTAGCAGACACTTTTATCCAAAGCGACTTACAAATGAGGACAAGGAAGCAATTTACACAACTATAAGAGCAGCAGTGAACAAGTGCTATAGACAAGTTCCAGGTGTGTAAGGTCTAAGAAGCAAAGCATTAGTAAAAAAATTTTTTTTTTATTTTTTTAGAGAGAGAGAGTACAGTTAGTGGTATAGCCAGAGAGGCAGTTACAGATTAGGAAGGAAAGTGGAGACTAAACAGTTGAGTTTAGTCGTTTCTTGAAGACAGCAAGTGACTCTGCTGTTCTGATGTAGTTCAGGAGTTCATTCCACCAACTGGGCAGATTGAATGTGAGAGTTCGGGAAAGTGATTTCTTCCCTCTTTGGGATGGAACAACGAGGCGACGTTCATTCACAGAACGCAAGTTTCTGGAGGGCACATATATCTGCAGAAGTGAGAGCAGATACGAAGGAGCACAGCTAGAGGTCACTTTGTAAGCAAACATCAGAGCTTTGAATTTGATGCGGGCAGCAACTGGCAGCCAGTGCAAACGGGTGAGTAGCGGAGTGACATGTGCTCTTTTGGGTTCATCAAAGACCACTCGTGCTGCTGCGTTCTGAAGCAGCTGAAGAGGTTTGATAGAACTAGCTGGTAGCCCGGCTAGCAGAGAGTTGCAATAGTCCAGTTTGGAGAGGACAAGAGCTTGAACAATGAGTTGAGCTGCATGTTCAGATAGGAAGGGTCGGACCTTTCTGATGTTGTAGAGTGCGAACCTGCAAGATCGAGCAGTTCTAGAAATATGGTCAGAGAAGTTCAGTTGGTCATCAATCGTTACTCCAAGGCTTTTTACCATTTTGGATGCAGTAATGGTTGCTCCATCCATCTGGATTGAAAAGTTATGGTGAAGAGTCGGGTTGGCAGAAACTTCAAGCATTTCCGTTTTCGTGAGGTTAAGCTGAAGATGATGATCTTTCATCCAGTGTGAAATGTCTGACAGGCAGGCTGAAATGCGAGCTGGAACCGAGGGATCATCAGGGTGAAAAGAGAGGTATAGCTGGGTGTCATCAGCATAGCAGTGGTAGGAAAAACCATGTTTCTGGATGTTTTCAAAACCATGTTTTCATTTAAAGATGACCGGATTTGACAGATCAAATAGATTTCAGTTCCATCAACAGCATTTAAACTACGACATTCTTATTTAAGTGGCACACATTTTGCAAGGGGAGGCTTCACACCACGAGGATAGTGCTTTAAAGGGATGAGCAGAGCACTTTAATAAGCTACTTGAACTGGAATGGGCAATCAAATGCACTCAAACACTGTAGTGCATAAATACTACCCCTAGCAGAAGACGTCAGCAAGCTTCAAAAGCATTTAAAGTGTCTTGAGGAGGTGAACAAACAAGCACTCATTGACTATCCATCCAAAAGCTCATGGTGTGATCTCTCCCAAGTCACTCTTTCACTGCTAATTTTGTATAATCGCCATCGTGATGGTGAGGTTTTTAGGCTAGAGGTCAAAAAATAAATTATGTGAGAATCTCACCATAATTAAAGAGGAAAGAAGGGTCGGAAAGTTCCAATATTGTTACCAGAAGAACTTCTAATCAAAACAAGAGAGGATACTGGCATTTTTCAAGGTAATCCTTACATATTTGCGGTGGGGCTAAAAATCAAGAGAACATCACTTCTAAGCTGAGAAACCATGTGGCTACTTAACTTAAAAACACATGAACTTGACCAGCTTGCCACATTTATGGGACATGACATTGATGTCCATAGGGGGTTTTACAGACTCCCTGAAAAACCATTGCAATGCGAACGTCAACAGAATTCTTTTTGCTTTGCAAAATCGAATAAGCAAATATAAAGGAAAATCATTGGAGGACATAACGCCTAACATAACTGTAAGCGAACGGTTTCTACATATTGTGCTTTATTAACGAGGGAAATACACCACACTTGGTAAAACTTTGTCAATTTAACATAATATAAATAATATTTAATCATTTTATTTCAGTTAAAGAAGGCTCCAGCTCAGATTCAGAGGATGGCTATTCTAAAAAAACAGACAAGCCAAGAAGGTAAGTTTTAATTTGTATTTTTTTTATATATAATCATAAAAAATATTGAATTAGGATAAGAATTATATACCTAAATGCAACATGGCTTTAATGTGCAATTTTACGTATGGGTTACTCTCCATGTTTCAAAAACCGCTGACAAAGAGAGGATCTTTCTAAAATGAGGGCTCTCGACCCTGGCAAACTGGACGGTGAAAAAATGCTTCAATGAAAATAAATTTGTAAGAGATAACGGAAGAGTTTGGAAAGCAGTTAAACAGTTTTGTGCACAACAGAATAAATTCGATTAAGAGAAATTAGCATCAAGAGGATTGTACTCTATATCCCTGAGAGCTTGTGATGGAGTATCAGTGTTGAGTCATAATTGTAATAATCTATTTAAATGGAGCATCAGTATCATAGCATTGAAATAATTGATATTAGCTTATTTTAGATGCATGTATACACTTTAAGCAACAAAGCCTATTCTGCTTGGGCCTCTCAGTTATTGAATGCCTGGTTATGACTTTGATTTTAGCCACTTTAAAATTTTACAAACTTCTTTATTTTCCCTTTAATACCATTTTTTCCTTTACCAAACTTCATATGTCTGTTGTGATTATAATTTTACAGAAAGTAAAAGCAACCCATTTCAAAAGTAGTACAGAAAAAAAATATTAATAGTGTTAATGTTATTGATTTTATTGTTGTCTACCTGTATCTACTTATCACTGAGGGTGGAATTTCTGCACTACTTAGATTTACTCTGCCTCCATGTCATCACCCACGGCTCCCTTACAGTGAGTTTTAATTCTTTAAGTCTTTAATTTACTTTTGTACTGGGAGAGTGTGTATGAGTCTCAGACATTATCAGAAAGGCTATTGCAGAGCTTAAGAACCATATATGAGAACACTCAACCTCCTTTAGTGGGCTTTTCTGGGTACTATTAGTTTTGAGATTCTAAAGTAAAGATGTTACAGATACTGATAATTTTAGCATGTTTCTTTCAGCAAACCTAATGTTTATTCATTTTTATTGTTGGTATAATTTAAGTAAAGTTGTTTGTCGCAACCACCATAAAAAACTGCTGTGTACTGTTACGATTTCAAGAAGACTCTGATAATAAAGACACACATCCCTGTACCTCTGTCAGACGCAAGCGTCACATCGCACAAACTGGTGAGTAGCAATAAAAAAAGTCATGATTTTTGGCCAAGTATGGTGACCCATACTCGGAATTTGTGCTCTGCATTTAACCCATCAAAGTGCGCAGACAGAGCAGTGCCTTGCTTAAGGGACTCTCCTCAGCTGTGGTATTGAGGGTGGTTAGAGTCCTGGTTATACTCTCTCGCCACCAACAATCCCTGCCAGAGCCAGGACTCAAACCTGCAACCCTTCAATAACAAGTCCAACTCTTTTACCATTAGGCTGCTTCCATTTATTAATTGACTTCTGTGTGTATTGTAGAATCTGCCAGTTGAAAATTGATAATCTGTTTTGAACTGTTATGATTTCCAGAAGATAATGAAGATCCACGTCTCTATACCTCTGTCAGCCGTCAGAGTCTCATCACAGAAACTGAATAGTAGCTAGTAATTTATTTCAGCGGTTCAAACTAATCACCTTTTGGTGCAATTTGGTGCCATTTTCACCTTAAAATGGATCCTTCGGGTAGATCTGCATTTAAAAT
Source organism: Danio aesculapii (assembly GCF_903798145.1). NCBI lineage: Eukaryota > Metazoa > Chordata > Actinopteri > Cypriniformes > Danionidae > Danio > Danio aesculapii. The sequence goes on along the minus strand of NC_079451.1, from coordinate 3,539,277 downwards.
TTTTGTTGGAGGGGGTTTATCATATATCGTAAATGGTGTAATATAAACATATTCAGACTTTACTCCATAAAGAGCAAATGCATGACTGTACTCCTTTGTATAAAAAACTTATTGGCCAATAGAGTGAGCGCACCTTTAGTCTCCCCAATCAGTACTCTGCAAACCACCTCGGGGTTACACCCACAGTAAACAATTGAGAGCATGGGCTGATAATAGTGTCTCCCAGAGCTCATATAAACATTTTTTTTTTCAAAGGTAATTTAAAGGTCTGTGATCATGTATTAATAGCATCTGCATTTTAACATCATTTTAATTAAAAACACAACATGATTATTCAGAATCCCGGAAGGTTATCAGTAGTAGCAGTAATTATCAATGTGTCAGGATAAGAAAACTAAATGTAAAAATGGTTGGCTCATCACATAAAAATGTAGTCTTATAACACACACACATACACAGTACACAACTAAAGATATCTTTTTTTGTAGCTTGTGTCAAATAAGATGGTTCTCCCCGCCCACTGTTTCCATGTGCGTCTGCTTCTCCTTTATCAGGACAGATAAACAGCAGTCAGTGATAGAGACAGACATGGATGAAGCAGAAATACAGCTCAGTCAAAAATACTACCAAGTTTATTTTACGTGGTGGAGTTTATTAAAGCAGTCAGTCCAAAACACAATCCAAAATGAACAAAAAAAAAGTTCTGGGATCATTTAGTCTGACTGGGAGTGGGTCGCAGAAACAACAGCTAGACCCAGAGAAAGTCAGTGCACTTATTGGTTTGTATGAAATCAGCCTTTTTTAAAAAAACTTTTAGTTATTTTTCCAAGCTTCAATACCCCAAAACTCTCATGTGTAATCATCTTATGTGTATAGCTTCTATCAAGCATGTGTACAAAACAGTTGCATACTTTAAGCATTAAGCTGTGGTCACACTGGGCTTTTCCTCCCATAGACTTCCATTCATACGCACGCGAATGCGTCAGACTGGAAACCCAGGGTCCTGCGTTAAGTTTCGCAGCTGGCTGCGGTGCAAAGTTCAAGCTTGGTGAACTCTGACCTGCGAAATCGCATCACTTGACTGCGTGAGACCAATTGAGGACTAAAACAGGACCTCTCTGGACAGAAATTTTAAATATCGAGCAATCGTTGGCTTTTTTAAATGTCTAATCATCTTGTTTAATCCCGCCCCTTTTCGCAGCGCCGTACGACAGAATTTCGCACACACAAAGCCCGGTGTGACCGTAGCTTTAGTTGTCTATTCTTAATGAAAGGTATGCGTTACAAATAAGAATTGTCAGAGGTGAGAGGTGTAATAAGTAGAAAATGTAACATTGAAAATTATGTACATATGTTTATTTTGTTATTTTGTTAATTTGTTAATTTGTTAAGTCCATTTTACATTTGTTTTGTAAATTACATGCTTAAAAAAACCTAACTACTGTTTAGTGTTTTTGCATTTCATACATGTGCTGTAATGTTGCATTTTAAGTTATTCTTGTGTGCTCAGTCCTTGCTGTGTTTTGTTCCCTCCTATAAGGTATTTTTGAACTTGTAGTTTATGAAAGGATCGGGCTAAACTATTAAAGTATTTTGATGAAGCACAGATGCTGTTTTATTTTTTTTGTACACACAGTATGTTGTATTAGGATAATCCCTTCAAATATATATTTAAAATAAATGTATAGTGGGTTAATAGCACATTTAAGATCAGCTTTATCGTGTCTCAAAATAGCACAGTTGAGTTCTTTCACACTTGGAGTTTTGTTTCGGAACCCGTCTCATTTGCCCAGATAGCGGTTCGTTTGGCATATGTGAATCCAGCAATTGCTCTGCGCCAAAATAATCAGTCCGTGAACGCCTGAATGAGGTGGTTTCGGCTCGATTGAAACGAACTCTGGAGAGGATCGATTGTAGTGAGAAAGCGATACAATCCGAGCCCAGCTATTCACCTTATTTTCCGGTCTCATTCACTTCCATTCATTTTTAAACGTTAAAAACAGCTTGTTTTGCTGCTTGGTGTTGCAAACTGATATTTTCTTATTATATTATTTTACTTTTTCTGTATTGTCGTGCAAACACTTTTGTTTGTGGAGTAAGTAGTTTGACCATTTTCTGCCGTTTATTATTCATAGTCATTTCTCCCATAGGCAGCTGAATCAGAAGTTCTAAAACAACCGCGAAAACGCGCGCACTTCCGCATTGAAGAACAAGGTCAATACAACAGTGTTTTATGGATGTGTAATAGGCATACAGCTATATGAAGAGAGAATTATGAGTAGTGCGGGAGGTCATTCCAGACATCCCAAGCCGCCTGCAAACAAGTGATAATCTCCCAGAAATCGCGCATCTCAACTCCCGGTCCTCAAATACGTTGCAAACCCTTCTCACATCGCTTACTGTCTTATTGCTCATCGTCAAAATTTAAATAAGGACGCATGACAGCTGAGCGGGACTCTGCAATATAAAACGTGGAACTCTGACCAATGTGAGGAGAGTTTACTGAAAAAGATTCAAAGAAAATCGGCACACTGCCAATTTTTTAATGTCACAACGTTTCGACCAACATGGTCTTCATCAGGTAAAGCATTACAAATGGAGGTACTCAAGAAATAGTAAAACAATTCTACACAGCACCTGCAGTCAATCATCACAATCAGCCAACAAACAGGAGCTTTTACACACAATAATATACATATGACAATATATGAGAAGCATACATAGTATTACAAGAAAGATTTAAAATAAAAATCTAAATTTTAACTTTTAACTTTCTCGGAGACAGAGTATTGAATATATAAATATAGCGCATCACACCTGCACAAAATCACATCAAATCAACCACAGGAGAGTTTACTCACACATGACTTGTTTTAGCTATTTTGGTCCGTTTAGAAACTTTGAAGCGTGAAAGTGAACCGCACCAAGAATAAAGAAACAATTTTAATTCCTGTTTTGGAACAAATGAATTGATTCATATGTGTGAAAAGCACCCTTAGATGGTCTTAAGTTTATCCTAATATGTTTATAATAAGTATAAAATTAGTGTGCAACAATAGTGCACATTTAGTACATTATAGAAATGTGAACTTGAAGCGTATTTTAGCATGCTTTTTTTTTTTTACATTTTGTATATTATTTTCATACACTATATACAATTTTATAGCGTTTCAAAATAGCACAGTTGAGTACACAAATGGTCTTAAGTTTATAATAAAGTGTGCTTAATACAAATTTTAGTACATTAAATACAAAATTAGTTTGGGAAAATAGAGCACTTTTAATACAGTATTAAGAAGTGTACTTAAAGTAAATGTTAGCACACTTTTTACATTTTGTATTCATTTAATACATTACTTTTATACTTTTGACTATTCTTATATTTATAAATGTTTAAAATTAGGGTTCAAGTATATTTCTAGTTATAACTAAATTTTAAATACAGATGTAATATGTTAAAAGCACAATTTAGTTCAATTTCAGGGTCTCAAAACAGCACGGTTGAGTACACTTAGATGGTTTCTTAACATATACTTAATGCTATTTTTTGGTACAATAAATAAAAAATTAGTGTGTGAAAATAGAGCACTTTTAGTACATTACTGAGAAGTGTATTAGGTATACTTAAAGTGTATTTTAGTGCACTTTATTTTTAATCTGGGTAAATATAAAAAAAAAAAAAAACCTATCCGAGAAACAGACAGGAATCAAACATCACATAGCATGAGAAACAACTCAGCAAAAGCACACTAGGAGAATAAATAGAGGAGCAGAGAAAGACCAAAACAAGGAGAACAGGTGAGGCAAATTAACAAAATGAACGGTTAACAAGATGGGCAGGGTCTGACTAGTAGATAAGTGAGCACATGGTCATCATGTGCTAACACAAATCAAAGCGTGCAGTGAGGTTGCTGTAGAGACACAACTCCTGCTTTCGGTTAGAGCAACTGTGTTAAAATGATGGCTGAAGACCTGCTGTTTATCAAAGCAGATCACTTGTGGCCTCTAGTTCAGTCTTTATTTTTCACTCCAAGAACTCAAAAAGAATTTGTTATATTATGCGATGCTGATATCGAATAGACATTGCAATGTAAACATGAATTCCAGCTCCAACCTAAATGCGAAAAAAAAAAAAACATTTAAAATAATTTAGGTCTTCTAATTGTGTCCATGACGGTACTGACTATTACTCTGTTAGTGTCTTCAAATGTAGGCTTTCTGAAAATAAACAATTCACTACTATTCAGGATGCTTTAAAAAATCAAATAATGTTGAGTGCTGCATTTCAAATATATGTAACTTGAAAATACTCAAATTAAAAAACTATTTGCACATATATTACACCAAGGACTAATAACAGCTGAGAGTCAGAAAATTATTTATGTATTTTCTAGTGCAGTCATAATTTTCTTGCTTTTGGATTTCCTGACAGCATATATAACATTCGGTTGAACACACTGACTAAAAGGTGAAACATTATTGTATAAACATTTACATTAAAAGACATACTATAGAACTTAATTTACAGTCTTCAAAGTTAAGTGGCAACAACTGCAGGAATATTTTTTGGCACGCTTCATACAGTTTGTCAGTGGCATCTTTGAGATTATATGGCAGTGGATCAGTTGACCGTTCCTGCTGTAAAGGAACAACATCGAGGATGTTCTTCCTGCCATTAGTTTCATAGGTGTAATGATTGTTATATTGTAAAAATGTCAGGGTTTCGGGAGAAGGAGATGAGGTAAGGACCCAAATGCAGTATGTCAGGGACTTTTATTAAATAAAAGAAACAAAAACAATTAAAACAACCTTGAGGGGGAAAAATAGTAATAGACAAAGTCTTGACTTGATTTAATTTAACATGGCTCAGCTTGAAGACACATGAAGGATGGCAACAGACCAGCACAGGACATATCATGCTGGTAGAATAAATAGGTAAAGCAAACTGACAAGTAGGCAGGTGAACATAATGATAAATAATAGGATAACAAGGTAGGAGAGACAAAAGGCTCGACAGGAGAGCACATGGTACAGAAACATAACAAGCCATGTGCTCACACAAAAAGTAGGACTAGAACACACAGCCACTGAGAAAACTCATTAACCGTGTGTTCACATGAAACACAACACTAAAGCATGCGACAAACATGGAGTCACATGCTCTACACAACACCAGGACAAACCGAAACCAAGTAGACTGAAGCTCTGAGACCAAAAACACCAGGACGAGAGTGTGCATCCCAAGCACGAGTAACAAGAAGCAGTCTGACAAGTGTTTCCACCTGATCAAAAGAACCACAGGCTTCTATACTCATTCCCTGAAGGATGCTTGCTGCTTCACTGCTAGACTGCATGTCACACTTTGATCTGAACATCACCAATTGTATAAGGGATCATTTGTTCAGTTCTGGGTGCATTTGTACCACATTTTAACCGCTCTTTAACAGGATGTTTTCCATAGTCTTTAGCATCAGCGTCCCTTCCAGCTCAAAACATTCTCTGAGCTGCATATCCACAACATCAAGCACTTTGTTTGTTTTATGAAGTCTCACCATGAGCATCCAGTGATGGTTTTCATTTATAGTTCCCAAATTTTTTTTTAAACTTGGATCAATCTGCAACGGAAATGGTTCATAATCTGCTGCACTCAATATATGGTGCCTCAAAACTACATGAAAGAATAGTATTTTTTTTTTACTTTTATCTTGGTCTTTTCAATTCTCCATATAGCAGACATCTCAAATTAATCTATGCAAAGGTCCTGCTGTTGTCCACAATCTGGAATAAAAAGGTATTTTGTGCCAGATAACAAGAAAAACAACACAAGTAATTCTTTTTTTGCACCAAACCAGTTAAAAAGCACTTTTAAACTGTGTGGCATTTACAGTACCTCACTCTCTAGCTCTTGGTTTGTGGCTATTCTTGCTATGATATAATAAACTTTGTACGGTCCAATCCTTGACAGCAGCACATGAGGACGCTTTCCATTCCAGGCATCTCAAATGTCTGTAAATAAAAAAATATTTGTCAAATAATTACATGCATTCATATGCAACTTTTTCTTAGAAATAAATATAACATTTTAAAAATACATGTTATATCCCTTTTTTCTGAGGAACTTAAAACTTTCAGTTTTATCATGGGATGTGGATGCACTGCTGGAGATGGCAGAGAGGACACTGGGTGCAGTGGAGGGGGCAGAGAAGGCACTGGAGATAGTGGAGCCACTGGTGGAGGGGCAGAAAAAGTACTGGGGGCAGTGGAATCTTCTCCAGAGTTGAAGGGAAATGCTGGAAATTTGGGTGCTTCCTTTTTAATTGTATTTGATGAGGAATTCTTGGCCTCTCTACACAAATTAGGATGATCTTTGCTGACCTTGGGTAGAACTTTGCCAAAGCTTTCCAGAAGGTCAGCAGATTTTTCTTCAACTCGGAGCACTGTAAAAGAACCAAGGAAGTCACAGCTTGCCTCCTTTATGCTGCTGGGATTTAATATTTTGCCTCCACAATAGTTCCCCAGTGCTGAACAATGTGCTTCACTCATTTTCTTCTTTTTTTCTCTACTGCCTCCTCATTTTGCTTATGTAAAATCTGGATAATTTTCTCTTGTTGCATCACTACCGGAAATAGCTTCTCTTTTGCAAGCGGTTCTCCCAGTAAAGCAAAAAGTCAATCCATTTAAATACTGCATCAAATCTTTCCTCAGGAATCAGTAGACATTCATAAGTACAACTTGGTTATATCAACCCTGGTAGTCTTCTGGGGTTTCTGAAGGGTAGCGTACCTTTCTGCCAAACATAAGGAAAAATTGGGAGTGTTTGGTTATTTGTTTTTCGGTCCAGATTTCAAACATCATGCCATCCAAATACAGATCCCATTTGTTTGGTTTGCCATTGAGTTCCCCAGTGCCCTATTTACAATTATAAATCCACATATTACCTTTTGTATGATACCATTCATTCTCTCCACCAGTCCATTAGTTTGGGGATGGTAAGGTGCACACAAGCTTCTTTTAATCCCCAGAATTTGGCAGATATCATGGTTTTATCTGAAAGTAATTTCAGTTATCATAGGGTAAAGGAAGGAAAGTATAATAATATATAAATAAATTACACATGTATAATTTCAACTGCTGTGCATAATTTTTTTTATTAATATATACCACCATGTTAAAATAAAACATTACACTGGAAATTCATTCAGGTAACATACAATTCTAGACAACAGAGATGAGGATCCAATTGCAGTGTTGTTATTGACAGAGAATAGGTCTAGAGGCAAGGGTCAATCACAGGAGCAAACAGAAATCACAAAAAAGGCAATCCATTAGTGTAGTCAAATGCAGGCAAGAGATCGGTTTAGGTGGCTAAAATCAATAAACTAGGCGAGGGTCTGGAAACACGGCATGGAAAAAACAAGGCAAGGTAGACAAATCATTATGTATACACATTAACAAGACTCAAGACTTGAGTGTGTGCAAGTGCGATGTATAAATAGTTCAGGACATCAGTCATCACTCTTGCATCGATCACACCTATCATCAACATTTGGATACATTTTTGAAAGTAGATTTAGAGTAATATGTGTTATTTTGCACATTTTTAGCTCGTTTCACTACTGGTAAGATTTATTTTTTTATATAAAATGTTCCAGTTAAGGTTTTTATAGACAATCATCTGTGTGAATTAGAGATTTTATTTGTGGAGGTAAACTAAATAGTGTTGATGACCAATCTGTGTGTGAGAGGGTGTTTTTTCAATATATTTTGAGCTTGATTTGTCAGTGATAAGCTTGTAAACTTTGTAATAATTATTTTTGTGTTGTTTGCCCTTGGGACAAGGGAAAGGCCTTAGTGTATTTCTCACAGAAATCAATCTGCCACAGAGTTATGATTCACCCTTGCTCAATATTTGCAGTTTGACACCAACAGTAAGGTTTAAGATACAGGTCCATTGTTGTGGGTATACATGAGTGATATTTCTTTAGTGGAAGAAGAATTATTTTCCTTGTGTTCTGACAACCTGCAGATTATTTGTGCAAGAGAATTGTGAGGCTTCCTCACCATTCTCTTAAGCTTCCTAAGAAAATTTTCGAGAGGGAAACCAAAAACATTGTCCAAAGACCCATGCACTTTTACATCCCCAGCAAGATGCACCAAGTCATGAATGTTGTGTATATATACACACTACTTGCTCTTTGCCATACAAGCAGCAGTAATGCTCAACAAATGAAAGCAAAAAGGAGTAAGCTAAATCCTTCGTTTCGATACTGTACTGGGAATTTGCCAAAATATAAATAGATGTATGACAACTTTGTTGTTGTCTGTTGCGAAGGCTGTAACACATTCTTTAAAACAATAGGACCCTTCAACAGCTGATGGAATTCAGTTGCTTTCCAACAAAGCCTTCCACCTAGAGTCCTTGGCGTCCTGAACTCTGCTGGATTTAACTCCTTTAGTGCTTCATATCTCTCAGACATGGCACAGAATTGAGTGCTAGAAAGTCTTGTTTGCATTGGGGTCCCAATGCACCACACCACAGGTCCAGAAGTCAACTCATTACACCCAAACACACAAGGTCCCTGTAATCATGGGGAAAACCAGTGACCATGTCATTGTCACTTTCTAGAGGAGAACTGTGTGTTAGATGGTATTCCTCGTCTAACTCTAGTCAGAAATATTTATGTTCTACAGGGGACATTGGTTTCTGGAAATGTCATGCAATGCTTCAATTAAGAATCCTGCTGACATTTGTCACAGCTATAGTAATACATTTTGATAAAGAGCCATGCAAGTGCATCACACATGACTGATATTAACCTTGACAAAGAAAGTCTTTCCGGCAAAAACAAAATGACGGATATAATCCAGCATCCTTTTTGGTTTGGTGTCCTGTAGGACTGAAATGGTTTATTGCATGTTCAAAAATTGACGGAGATCTGAATTGAAAATTAACAAGTTTTATTTTGAATGCAAGAAGTTAGAGAGTACAATTTCTGCGCAGGAGAGATGTATTACTGTATCAGCCTCTGCCCATGATACTGTCCTTTATGCTTTTTATACTGTCTCTCACACACTCTCTAACGCTTAATCCTATTGACTTATATGGTGTTGTCTTGACAGTTTGACCATTCAGCAACCAGATATTCCTCTTCCTGGTATCTGTATCTTCTCTTAACAGTTCACCTTTTAAGGCAGATGTTTCAGAGCACGTACACACAGCTCATACATCTTGTCATTCTCCATCACCACCACCCAATAACAGGATGCGCTAGCATCCTGTAACATTTCTCTATACTTTGTGCACCTAATATAGCAGTTAACCCTTTAAAGCAAAAGCCTTCATGTCTATATTTACTACGTACTTACTAACAAAGCATAATAAAATGCTTATCCTTCAGTCCTCACAAAACAAACCAATAGGCTAAAAAAGATTTAAATATACCTTTGAGCACACCAAAATTTGGCTAAAGTTGTAGTGGAGAGCTTTTGAATTTAGCTGAATGTGAAAACACCTGAAAAAAACTGAAATTACACTTCTCAATGTGTTCCTGAAAGCATCGGGTTATACCACGGATGGGCAAACTTGGTCCTTGGAAGGTCGGTGTCCTGTTGAGTTTTGATCCAGCACTAATCAAACACACCTGAACATGCTAATCAGTGTTTTCAAGATCACTAGAAAGCTGTTGACAGGTGTGTTTGATGAGGGTTGGCTCTAAAGCTGCGGTCACACTGGGCTTTTCCTCCCATAGACTTCCATTCATACGCACGCGAATGCGTCAGACCGGAAACGCAAGGTCATGCGTCAAGTTTCGCATGTTGCTGCAGTGCAAAGTTCAAGCTTAACCTGCAAAACTCGACGCATGACCCTGCGTTTTCGGGCTGATGCATTCGCGTGCTTATGAATTCTGCAGGTCACCGGCATTCCAGGACCATGTTTGCCTATCCCTGGGTCATACCAATATAGTGAAATGACCCACCAGAAATCATCTCCAATTTGTAATGTTTTTGTTTTGAACAAAGACCTTTCATACTTTTACTAGAATGGGAAATGCACCCCTTAGAATTGCAGAAAATTCATTGAAACACTAATACCAGTCTGTCAAACTTCTTCTTGAGATCACTATCATCGTTGCTGTAGCCCAGGCGTGACCTTCCCTGTTCCTGGAGATCGGCCTTCCTGCAGATTTCAGCTGCAACCCACATCAAACACCTGCCTGTAATTATCAAGCGCTGTTCAGGTCCTAATTAATTGGTTCAGGTGTGTTTGATCAGAGTTGGAGCTGAACTTTCGCTACCAAGAGGGCCATCACATTTATTAGTGTCTTCTTTTACACTGTTTTAAAAAAATGTGTCAACTCTTTTTAGAGCTCTTTTCGTAAGATTGGTGTGCTCACTGTAATTTATCACCTTGGTACACAGTTCAGAGGTAAAATTCCATTGTGACCCCTAAGGGTCTGGGTTCATTCTGTGTGAGCTTATGAGCCCTGGTGCCAGCAAGTCTGCCAGTGAAAGTCACTCTGTGACATCTTATCTACCAAGATGCTGGCCAGAGCTAGAGTTGTCCCGTCTTCAAAGACACTCCAAAGAAACCCCCTCCATCCTGACACATACACACAAAGACGCACACACTTGAAATGGACTAAGAAATCTCAAAATTCAGCCCAAAGTACATGTAATGTTTTAGTAAACTTTTTGTTTTCTTCATGACTTTAATTCTTACACCTGTATATGCTCTTTTCAAGACATTAGACAAACTAAAAATGCATGAATTGTTTTATGTATTTCTAAAATAGTCATGTTTGGTGTCATTCTTCTCCATACATAATTCTACAACTCATAATCTAGAACATAGGATGTTAACTTGTATGCTTGGTGTAGCTTCAAACCATGAGTTAAAATTTTGTCTGTCTTGGGACTGTATGCAACAGCGAGGAGAACAAAGGAAATTTCCTGCTCAACTTTTCTTCTCACGCCATCGGTCAGTGAGGAGAGACTGGGGGTTACCTGACCAATGCCTTTAAAGACCTGTTACACCCCTCTAACCTCTGCAAAAAGGTCTTGCCAGGATGTCCCAGCAGAAGTGTCACACAAAAGGGGCATACTGCGTTTCTGAGTCCATGTTCCTTATTTTCCGGCAAATCAAAAATGTATAAAGTTTGCGTCTCACATATCCTCCAATTTGCATTGCAAACTCCACACCAATGAAAGGACTTCTTGAAAAACTTCATCTTCCATGCATCAGAGAAACTCACACAACAAGAGAGGGACAGGCCCACTAAATTTAGGTATGTAGTCGTGCATTATGCTGTGCCCCTTTATCAAAAAGGTGTTTTTATAGTCTTGTTGGTTCTTAACCCCCAGAGGTCTAAGGGTGCTTTGGGGCCCTGAAGAAGTTGACATGCACTGACATTTGTGTTGTTTTCAGTATCTTAAAAACAAATTGTTGGCTAAAGTGTGATACTATAAACAGCACAAGCAGGGCTACAATAATACCTAAGCAGCGTGTGTGTATGTATGTGTTTGTGTTATTGAGATAGAAACACTTATGCATGGTTAGTGAAAAACTAAAATTTTGAAGGCAGTAAAACAGAGAACACATTTGTTCACAAGACTTTTGAAAACTGGATCTTGTAGCCTAGTGTTTTTGCTTCAAAATTATGTAAAAATCATCTTGTTTACTTGCTCACGGAAACACTTTTTGAGTGAGAAGGTGTGAACTATCATTACTAATGCAGTGATTCACACCTGAGAAGACAAAGACCTGCATAATAAGCCATCAGTCAGGTATGTTGTAACGAAGGAGACGCTGAGAGCAGACTTGCGGATCCAAATGCATGTTTAATAGAAAGATCAGTAAAGCAATGGTCAACACAGGGGCAATCCAGAGTCGTAGTCAGAGATGAACAGACTTACAAGGGTCAAAAACAAACCAGAAGAAACGCTTTTCCCTGACTGAATGAAAGTGAGGTGTATTTATGATCCTTGTAATCAGTCTGTGTGCGAGTGTCCGGATTGTCAGCTGATACCAGCGTTGATGAGCGCAGGGGTTTCTGGGAGTTGGAGTTCGCTCAGGGGAGAGAACTCCACTGGCAATCACAACATAGCCACCCCCCCCACGAGCAGATTCCGAACACTCTCAATACAATGCAGAAGGGAGGTGGAGCAGAAGAAGAACGAGGGGATGGACGGCAGACCAGGTCCGTGCAGCGGAGGAAAACCTGGGTTGTGGTGCTGCAGAGCGTGGAGCTGGAGCTTCAGAGGGCCTGGAAGGTGGAGCTGCAGAGGAGTTGGAGAGTGGAGCTGCGCATGGCCTGGAGCTGCAGTAGATCTGGGGACTCGGGTTCAGCAGGCGTAGACGGTCCGTACACCCACAGTGGATCAGGAGGCTTTGGTTCAAGGAGCACTGGCAGTTCTTTCAACCCCAGTGGGTCAGGAGATTTTGGTTCAAGGAGCACTGGCAGTTCTTTCAACCCCAGTGGGTCAGGAGATTTTGGTTCAAGGGGTACTGGCAGTTCATATGACCCCAGTGGATCAGGAGATTTTGGTTCAAGGGGTACTGGCAGTTCATATGACCCCAGTGGATCAGGAGGTTTTGGTTCAAGGGGTACTGGCAGTTCATATGACCCCAGTGGATCAGGAGGTTTTGGTTCAAGGAGCATAGAGAAGTCACATGGCTCTGGGAAATCACACAGGTCTGGGAGCCATCCGTGGAACTGAGGTGATGGCTCTGGCCATTCGTGGAACTCAGGTGGTGGCTCTGGCCATTCGTGGGACTCGGGTAGCAGCTCTAGCTCTTCATGGGACTCAAGGGGATCTGGCGCCCGCCATTCAAGGAATTCAAGCCGATCTGGTGCCTGCCATTCGAGGACTTCAAAGGACTCTGATGCCCACCATTCAAGGAATTCAGAGGGATTTAGTGCCCGCACTTCGGGGAATTCAATAGGATCTGGTGCCTGGTGGCCATTCGAGAAGCTCAGGCGGCAGTGGCTGGCAGCTTTGATGACAGCAGCTTTGGCAGCTCTGGCAGTGACAGCTCTGGCATTTCAGGAACTAAGACAGGAACAGACTCGGAGCAGGAAGCTATCTTGTGAGCTAATGACAGACTGGCACTTACCATATTTTGAGTTGGCGGACTGGAGACGGCCAGTTTGTGACATGGAGAACTGGCGGCAACCATCTTGTTTGCTGGAGGACTGGAAGCGGCCATCTCATGAGCTGGAGGACTGATAAACTGGAGACAGTAGTATGGGTGATGCCAGCTATATGGTGTTACTAGAGAGAACAGCAAGCCCCGTTGCCGGCGGGTCTTGCTGTTTTGTTATTTTCAGTGACACACCAGTTATATAAACTCTGTGTATAATGAAAGCATTGGTGGCAGCAATGTCGAAATAGCTTTCTGTACCACTTCATTGTTTTGTGCTATGTGGTGTAGTACTGTATCAACTGATCCCACAGGTCAACACCCCCCATGTACTGGCTGTGGGCAGTCACAGGTGCAGGACATAAACTTTTGTCCTTTTATCCTCCTCTGTACAGTGTCTCTTGTATAGGCAGCATGGATGGTGGAACAGACACTTCTCATCTGTCCATCCACTTCACAAACATAAGATGTTTATCTCGAATCCATCTGATGGAGCCCCTTAAAGATTTTTAGGTGAGAGAGTTAGATGCATTCCAAGGGCAGTTTTTCCTGTTGTCTCTGTAAGTCCCACATGCACTGAACTACAAAGCAAACAAGTCTGTTAGGAGCTTGGGACTAGCGTAAAAATCATCTATGTATACATGTTATCCAGTGCCCAAAACTTTGTCTAACATATTTCACAGCATCATATGACAGTCCATGACCTGTGGGAAAGTTGTTCTTTGCTGTGTACACAGCAAAATCTACAGTATAGCCATTTGATGAGTCCGCAAGAACAAGCAACTTGAAGCCCAACTTGGTTGGCTTGGCTTTCATGTACTGAGTCATTCCAGTGCTTACCATTCTTTCATCCACTGCCAATTTTTTTCGTGGATGATAGATGGCCTTGCATGCATGCCGGATAGTGTCCATGAGAGTGTCCCATTTCTCGTGATCACAAAAGCTCCCTGTGATCTTAACTAGGTGCTGCTGTACCTGATGCTGCGCCATGCATTTTAAAATTCTAAACATGGGTTTCTATCAGGGTACACACAACGGCACTTCAAGTTCAACTTGAAGCGCCGTTGTGTGTATCCTGATAGAAACCTATGTTTACAATTCTAAAATGTGTGGCGCGATGATTCTGGACACTTCATGTTACTGCCACGACACTGCACACCAGACACTCTCTGTGACGCATCCCGTGCCTCAGTCAAAGTTAATTCAGTGTGCTTGGTTATTAGTCTTGGTGTCAAAGCTCAGCACTTGAAACTAGCTCACAGTTGGCTGTAAAACTGTACAAAGACACAAATGATTTTGTACTCTCTGCTTGGTCTGTGTCCGAGTCGTATATGTACAATTGAATGCTGATCCTCTCACTCCTGCTCCTTCTCTCAGTCTGACTCTGTTGCAAACACAGAGCGGGTGAGCTCATGGCTCCTGTAAGGGACCGAGGGTCAAAAGAAACAGCACAAGCCGAAAATCCTCCATTTGAGATTTATTCTCAACAGATAGGACAGCAGTCCTCAAAAATAATATAATTCAACCGAAAATGAAGGAACATGAGGCCAACATAATCAACCAACACAAAATGGCCTAACACATTGGAGAACAACCAGGCTTATAAAGGAAAGGATGAGCTCATTTAAATTACAAAGGGGAGAACACAAAATTCACATAATTACATACAACACAAAAACAGAATAAATGCAACAATAACAAAATAAAACATTAACCATTATAAACATAATTAACAATTTCAATGCAAAAATATTTAAGCCAGGAGGATATTTAAAATATCTTCCCCTCCTGCATTACTCAAGCTGTTGGTTTGCCCAGGCGGAACCATTTTGGATAAATCCGGCGTTCCCGCCCAGACTCCAATCTTTGTCACACCGAAAGCCACCCGGCCGCCACTTCCTTTCTCCAGCGCACCGCTCGGTAACTCAAAAAGAAACAAACATTAACATACAACGAAACTAATTTGTGTGCACTCCATATAAATAAAGAAGAAATAAACTATTGTGTATTGTGATTACTATAATAAATACGGAAAAAGAAACTATAAATGGAATGAAATGTCATGTCTGATCTGCATAGTTGTGTGTATGTATGTGTGTGTGAGAAAATATACGCACGCTGTTGCACAGAACTGTGCGGCCAACCCTTCAGGCCGTCACAGCTCCGCCCCCTTGTTACGTTGGGCGGGAAGCCCAAACTAATTTACATGTGAAGCAACACACTCCTAAATCAGCGAGCTGTGGACACGCCCCCAACATGACACTTTAACCATTATAATAAAAAAAATCTGAATTGTGTTTTAAACGGAACCTAAACTGGCACACTCAGAAGAACCAGAATATTAATATTAAATCATAAAAAAGAGGTAAACTATGGGCCCTTTAAAACATTGACACCCAACAAAAAACAGCACGTTTGATTATGACCATAAAGATACAGCATACATCATTATAATTCATCAAGGCAGTAACAGCGAAATATCTAAAAGCTCAAAACAACAACCTCAGAATTATCAAACATTGGATTATGACTTAGATACACCTGATTGTAATAATGTGCAAAACGACAGAAGCCACCACAATGATAATTACCCTTCAGCTCGATCCAGAAGACCACAAATCATATACAATCGACCATCACATATTACAGAGGGACTGAGACAGACGTCAGGGTAACATACCCCACCCACGCATTTGTATAACGCATCAGTCTAACACTTCTCTCAGATTTACAGGCTCCAAAAACAATTAAGACATTGCTTTACAAGAACATCAGAGGGGACCTCATTCTTCATCTGACAGACATAGGAGAAATGAGGGTGATGAAACCATGAAAACAAAACTTGATACACAAGCATGTCCTAAATTTCAAAAGGTAACCTGACTCTCTTTAAAACTACACAGAATTATCCACCACCAGGGCAAAGTGACCATTAAAATCCAAAACAACCATCCTGTATTCTTTGCTTGCACCACCCAAAATGTGATTGACATTGCTCCAAGCTAAGCTGATAAGTCATGCATAGTAGATAATGCAAAAAAACTGGTCTCACACAACACAAAGTGATTAAAGAAAGACATTATGAAAGAGAAATTGAGCAAACTACAGGAGAGATTAAAACCCTAACAGAAGATATAGACTGGTTGCAAACTTTTAAAGTGGCTGTTGGATGGGCTACCGCATCGTATGAAAACAGATTGGCTCGTGAGACCATTATTGAAAGAGACAATGATCATTGAGCTTCTAAAAACCATAGGGGGACTATAGGGCACACAGCAGAAAATGACAGGGGAGACAGATCAATGTAGAACATATTCTCAAGCTCTCTCTGAGACGAACAAGTAACAAACCCTTAAGTGCTAAGTGGATTTTGCTCTCCCATGCTTAAACATACTGATATTCATGTTGTTTATTCATCTTTGAGGACTAAATAAAATGTAAGGTACTTACTCTTAATGGAAAGGAGAAAAAAATCTGTTTAATGATAAGCAACTTCATAGTAAGTGATTATTTTTTTTGTTTTTACATTACACATTTCATATCACTCATTGAGCTAGATGTAAAAACAGTCTGCTAAAATAGCACTTAAATGCTAACGGAGTTTGAACAGAATGTCTATTTGAATATCTGTTACAGAACAGTTGTAAACACATTTTTCATTGAAAAATGTTATGAATTGATGTAAGCTTTAAAATGTTGAATAGACGAAGAAATGTTTCGAAGAGTTATTTTAATGCTGTTTGAGTAATGCATTTTAATGCTTCTTGAGATTTATGACATGAGTTTGTCTTAAACCACCCACAATTTAAACCACCCAGACTGAGTTCATACACAATATCTATAAAAGAATGTCTGTCTGAATATGTTTATTACAGAGCAGATGTAAACATACTTCTTTAAAAATGTTGAATAGATGAAGAAATGTTTCAAAGGGTTAATTTGAATGCTGTTGGAGAAATTAATAACTTTTGGCATGACAAATGAAGTAGATTTACAGATTGCATCCTGTTGATTCAAGGAGTTTTAATATTAATTCATTGAACTGGTAGGACTTTATTTCTGCTTGAATGAAAATATTTTCTTAAAAAGTTACAATAAATGATATTACAGTGTATTTGTGCTGACATTCCAGATTTCTTTTTTAAATGCACATGTCATGTTAACATGGTAAATTTATTAAGCTCATCATTTTAAGACAACTGTGTAAACTTCATGGTTAATTGTTACAACAAGCTGTATTTAGTTCATTTAACTCTGAATTTTAAGGGAACCAAGTAACTTTTTCTTTTTTTTGTTACAACAAACTATTTGTAGTTGAGTTGACATTTATATAACTTCGCATTATATTGTATCAACTTCTTCAAGCAATCAAATGGATTAAGTTGACTTAAAGTTCACGTAACAATTTTACAGTTTTAAGTTGAGTAGTCTTGTACTAAAATTTGTAAGTCAACTTAAACTACTTGAAGTTGATGCAATACAAAATACAAAGTTGAAACAACAATCACTCATTGTTATAACTCGTATTGCTTCAATGAACTCAAAATTTAGGCAACCAGGTAACTAATAATTTTTTATAGTGAAAAATGAAGATTTGAACATCACTGATCACGTGATGGCAAAACAAATCACGCTCTGGTACACTGCTTCACTGCGAGATTTATCTTTTTTTTTATACATGCTTCGAAGCCTTGGTGCACAATGTCACATCACTAGAAGATGATATGGGCTATTGTTTGACATGGTTTTGAATTGAAGTGTTTACTTAAACACAATGTTAAACCTTAGACAATAAAACAAACTCATTCACATTACACAAACACACACATGCACAATACACTGATAAGACTACCAACATCCGTGTATACATTTTGTTTGCCAGCAATTGGACCATGTTTAGAAGTGTAAGCATTTTATATACGAGTGTAATGTCACAGTGTCTTTTCTCAGTTCTACACTGTGACAGTTTTACTCAGTTATTTGGTTTTTGTCTACTAAAATACCTTGATGTGTAAACAAAAGGATTCTTGATAATGTTCTGATTGTACAGGGGGATGAAAGCGGTCATATAATCTATAATATTTTAATTTGTATTCTGAAGATTAACTTTCTTAAGAGTTCCTCTCTAAAAGATTGAAACAACCTGTATAAAGTAAAAATTGAGCAGAAAATGTTATATAAAGGGGTCTCCACTATGGAATGAACCGCCAACTATTCTGGCAAATGTTTTACGCAGCGGATGCCCAGCCACAACCCAGTACTGGAAAACACCCATTCACTCACATTCATACACTACGGTCAGTTTAGTTTATCCAATTCTTTGCATGTGCCCTGCAGCACCCAACCCACAAGCAGCAAAACGAGTAAGAAACAGATGTCTTTGGAAAGTTTCATTGCTAAGGGGAGAAGGCCCAGTAAAGTACCCGCAAACTGCCAATGTATAGATCTTCAACCCATTTCACAACAAATCAGCTGAATCTACCATGTCTGTGCAAAAACATTAACTGCTGGAGATTGCAAATAAATGCGGCATTTAAGTGGCCTGGTCGCATATCACGTCTTTTCTAGACTTCAGGCAAGTTCGTTATTTCCAATGAAGGTGTGCGACTTGCGTGCACAAGCAGTATAACACGCTCACACCTTGCAGACGTACCCAGATGAAGAATGCCGTGAGCGCACCGCAAGTCATGTGACAAGAACTGACGATCAGCTTCCTACCTTGCATGGATATACACATTTCGGTAGACTAACTGTCTCAGACAAAGACAGAAACCCCCAAACACTGCAGTGCTTTTTAATCTTTTTCTCTATAATAAAACTTGTATCAGTTGCAGCAATATTTTGTCAGCTTGTCATACGCTGAGAAAACGGTTGATGGTCGCCTATCACCCCTCCAGGGCAGTAGAAAATTAGAGCCCCAGAGCTCTGAAATGAAATAACCCTAACCTCTTGCCTTCCTGAGCATTGGCAGATCCAAGTGATGTGTATGCTATGGGCAGGGCCTAGACAACTGTGCCTTTGTGGATACATACAGGTTGAAGAAACTCTTTTGTTGATAAACCTGTGTGGTCAGTAGCTTTTCCTTTGAATGTGTTTAGATCTCTCCCCCTTTTAACCATTGCTATTCTAGTAAAACATAATAGAGACAGGACTGACTAATTTCAGACTGAATTTAAGACTACTCTTGTTATTAGCTATGTTTCCATCCAAAAATGCTAATTAACTTCACGCACACAACTGGATTACCATATAAAAGACGGTAACAGAGTAGTAGGATCAATTTATGTTTAGAAATGTTCTTATTTCTAATTATATAAAAATAGCACGTGAAAATTGGCTAGTCTTTTTAATGAGACCAAGTAGACAGACAAGAGGGCAATGGCTGAAAAATCTAGGATTAAAAGAGTGAATCCACATCGAGACACTTTTTGGTTCTGCTTATAGTCATCTATCCGCATTTAAACCCAGTCAATATTCACCATCAATGAGCGAAGTGAATGCACAAACTCACCCCCTAACAGTGATGATACTTTTACATCTGGCGTTTGGCGTGTTGCTGTGCACAATCACACTGGCATCCTTTGTTTCATCATGAGGTATTAAATGTAAAAAACATGAAAAAAAGGCATCCTGGAGCAGGACTTAAGATAAATAGCCCCATGTAATTTCCATCACCCAGCTGAAATTATTAAAATCCATTAGCAGTGTTGGCGCCAGTGGTGTAGTGGTTAGTGCATCAACACATGCACTTTGGTGCTCACGGCGACAAGAGTTTGATTCCCGCCTCGTGGTCCTATGCCGATCCTTTCCCTCTCTCTGCTCCCCACACTTTCCTGTCAATACTCTCTACTGTCCTATCAATTAAAGATTAAAACCCCAAAAATAAATAAATAGAAATCCATTAGCAGTGGCGGATTTAGCAGGGCGGCTTCTTGCTGGGGAGACGGTGCAAAAAATAAACATGACCCAGTAAAAATCATCTGTGCCTCAGTATGCGTTGAGACACGATTTACTTTATGCAAATGTATTAAGAGTGGTAATCCCAGAAAATGATATTACAGTGGCTTCGATTGGCTACCGCTGCCCAGCTGTTTGCCGTGTTCCCCCCTGACGTCACCCTCGGTCTCCAATCCAGCCGCTGCCACCGTGGCATAAAAGTGGTGACAGGACGCTACTAGAGAGGCCCTGAATTTCTGTGTTATGTTGTGTATCAGTGAAAGCCCTGCTGAAAAATCCAGCTTAAACCAGCCTAGGCTGGTTGGCTGGTTTTAGCGGGGTTTTGGCCATTTCCAGGCTGGTTTCCAGCCATTTCCAGCCTGGTCTTAGCTGGTCAGGCTGGAAAATGACCAGCTAAAACCAGCTTAACCACCTTGCCAGGCTGGAAGCCCAGCCAAAACCAGCTATGTCCAGCTTAAACCAGGCTGGTCAAGCTGGTTTTAGCTGGTCATTTTCCAGCCTGACCAGCTTAGACCAGGCTGGAAATGGCTGGAAACCAGCCTGGAAATGGCCAAAACCCCTCTAAAACCAGGCTGGTCAACCAGCTAACCAGCCTAGGCTGGTTTAAGCTGGATTTTTCAGCAGGGAGTTGCTATCCATTTTCTGTGTGTTACAATTTAGTATATGTCCGTTGTTATTTGTCTGTTCTCTATTTGTCTGCCGTCAGTGTTATGCGCGTCTGAGGTTGGAGAGTGGGACAGGTAAGAATGTCGCGCGACATACATTGTGCACACATAGTTTTGGAATATCACTGTTGTTAAACACACTAGGTAAGGGGCGTGCTCCACCCACTGTACTTTTGTTTTCTCATCGAATATACATTAGGGTAGGTTAGGTAGTGCGTAATACGCAAAGATTTCTTTTCAATAACTGCTGTATTTTTCTTTTGGACAGTTAGGGTAGATGTTGGGCCAATAGATTGTTTTGTTTTATTTATTTCTATTGTTTGGACGCCGCCCGTGTCTCATCTCTCCAACTCTCCCATCTATCTGTTCAAACATTTTGTGTCCCATTTGTTGTCTGTATTTCAATATATTCTTGTAAATATTTAAATGTTCTTTCTATATACATATTTTTGCATTTATTATTATCACTAACTTTGTAAATAAACTCACTTTATTGCATTTAGTTAGTCTTGGTATTTTGTTCCTCACTTGTTGATATTGTGTGTTTCACCCGAAATTAATGTTACTCTCCTTCCCCTTTACTCAACATCTTTAAAAATGTAACAGGTGCCATTCATACATTTGTTATTTGCACACGCAAGTTTGTTGTTCTCTATGTGCAACAGAAGCAACGCATCCAAGCAAAAAAACCATTCCAGCGAGAATTTCGTTTGTTTACGTGCATGTCGATAAAATACTTGCCGCTTATACGTCATGAAACTGGAGTTACAGTTTGTTACTTTTATGAAACGAGGTGTTGACACGCAGCGAGTTCTGAAAGTTGACAAAACTGAAGTTTATATAATATGGTGATGTTATTTTGACTAAGCATGACTATGAAGCAGAAAGGAGGGATATTAAGCTAGGGAGGTAAGACTTAATACATTTCTCGACCTTAGGTCAAAGATTAAAAGAATAAAACCTTTTTTTTTTGTATGTTATAGAATTATCATAAAAAATATTCGTACAAAATATTTCTTAATTGATCTTAGCTTATCACTCATGGTTGGTGGTTCACCCAGGGTGCCATTTAAGCTTGAACTGCCACTGTATAAGTCTACAACGTAATAAACAATGAGAGAACCTTCAATTGAAGAGTAAAGAAAGTTTATTAATAAAAGAAATGCACAATACAATTAATCTTTCCAGTCTAATATCAGTATCTTCTGATGTACAAGTATTACTCCACTTATCTCATGTGTTTTGTTTATCTTCAGAATGGATTGTCATGTGTTTCTTGAGCTGCACAGACTGTGTGAAACTTTTCTGACACTGATCACAGGTGTATGGTTTCTCTCCAGTGTGAATCCTCTCATGCGTTTTCAAATATCCTGACTGACTGAAGCTCTTGTCGCAGTGTGAGCATTTGTACGGTTTCTCTCCAGTGTGAATCCTCTCATGCCTTTTCAAGTTTTCTGAACAAATGAATCTCTTGTCGCAGTGTGAACAGATGTACGGTTTCTCTCCAGTGTGAATCTTCTCGTGTGTTTTCAGATGTCCTGGCTGGCCGAAACTCTTCTCGCAGTGTGAACACTTGTACGGTTTCTCTCCAGTGTGAAACATCTCATGTTGTTTCAGGTTTTGAAGCTGACTGAAACTCTTGTCGCAGTGTGAACACTTGTACGGTTTCTCTCCAGTGTGAATCCTCTCATGTTTTTTCATGTTTTGTAACTGACTGAAGCTCTTGTCGCAGTGTAAACACTTATAAGGTTTCTCTCCAGTGTGAATCCTTTGGTGCTGTTTCAGATAATCAGCTGAAATAAAAGTCTTCTCACACTCAGAGCATGTATACTTTCTTACAGCAGCGTGGATCTTCTGGTGATGTCTTAAGCTTGACTGCTGTGTGAAACTCTTTCCACACTCGGAACATGAGTAAGGTTTCTCCTTCGTATGAACTCTAAGATGGATCTTAAAGTGTGAAGGCCTAGAAAACCTTTTGCTGCATTGAACACATTTGATTGAGTTCTCTCCAGTGCGATTGCTCATGCGTTTGTTATGGTGTGTACCTTGAACTTCATAGTCTTCACTTTTCTCATTCTTTGTAATGTCTGAAAATCAATGTAAATAAAAATTAGCAAGTTATTAAACCAAAATCTGAGCAAAATGTTAAGTAAAACATTGCTAAAAACATTAAAGATACAAACAATCAAGTTGTTTTGCGGTTAAATTTTTTTAAAAAATCAATATCAGGTTCGTAAAGCATAACAGATTAGGACTTTTATGTCAAAATTGGAGCAGAGTATCTTTCACCTCAGATTATGTTTAGCAATGATATAATATTTGTATAAACCATCTAAACATTGAAATAAAATCCAACTGATATGCAGTGTATAAATTTACAGCAAATAAACTTATTTTTCAATCTTTTAAAAACAATTGTAACTTTTTTCTAGTACAAGTAATCCAATAAAATGATTAAAGTTTGTCTTATTAGAGAAAAATCAGGAATAAACACCAACCTGTTTGTTCTTCAGCATCTTCATGTGCAGTTCCGCAGGGTTCTGGATCACTCAGGTTCTCTGGTCGACTCATGTTCTCAGTCTTTACTGATTTGTCTTCTTTCTGTTGTGAAATTTCTAGTATTTATAGCTGAACTGATGAGGAGGAGCTTCACTGCAGGAGGTGGAGCTTCATTACAAAAAAACCCCAGAGTTTTTGTGCAACACAGTGTAAAAACTTTCTTACAGTTTTTAAGTTTCACAACATTTATTGGAGCTAAATTATGCCATGGATGGATAAAATAAATGTGGTGGATTATAAATATAAATAAATTAAAGCAAGAGATTATAGAGCATAATCAAAAAAAGGTCATCACGGGCACAGATAAAATATCCAGGATCAACAGACAGCTGATGGGTATTGCACAAAAGCAAGATAAGGGGATTAAGCTGGGATTCTTAAACTATCCTGGATGAATTTAACCTTGACTCTGAATTTAAGCTAAATTTAGTACCTATGAAGATTTATTCTTTGTAGCTAGCCTACTCCAGTGCAGGCTAACAACCAGGCTAATTGCCCGTGCACACCGGGATGCTTTTTGCTCGCGGTTTTTAAAAAAATGCCCCCCCGTCTGCCATTCCGTGTTTATGTCAGAGCCAAAAAGATCGCTCGCTATTGCCATGATGGGTGTAGCTTCTCCTGCTGCGTCTCACGCATAAGCAGCGCAGTGACAGACAAGAATGATGTAGATCTCCAGTACAACTACAGTACGAACTTTCCTGACATTCATTCATTTTCTTTTCGGCTTAATCCCTTTATTATTCTGGGGTCGCCACAGCGGAAAAAACCACCAAGTTATCCAGCATGTTTTTACGCCGCTGATGCCCTTTCAGCCGCAACCCATCTTTGGGAAACATCCACACACACTCATACACTACGGACAATTTAGCCTACCTAATTCACCTGTACTGCATGTATTTGGACTGTGGGGGAAACCGGAGCACCCAGAGGAAACCCACGCGAATGTAGGGAGAACATGTAAACTGCACACAGAAACGCCAACTGACCCTGCCGAGGCTCGAACCAGCGACCTTCTTGCTGTGCGGCGACAGCACTAACTTTCCCAACAGTTATTTGATATATTTGTTGTGGAGTTAGTTGCGCAGTCCGCTGTTCACTTTCACTTTCTTCCGTAACACTCCATGTCACCAACATCATTCTCAAGTAACAGGCCGGATCCGTTACCCCGATCTGTTCTGGGACCTCGCAACTCACAAATTAAGCACTGGCTAAAGGTGAACTCTTGAATGGTGTTGCATTGCAACAGTCAGCATCACTTTTGTCACATTATTGTGGAAAACCCTTGAAGTTGGCATGATTCCAGAGAATTTCATCTAAGAGAGGTTGGATGTGTTCATGAAGACTCCATACCACAGGGAATGTATATAATTGAAAATTCTGCATATCCTCTATTGACTTAACTTATGAGGCCTTACAGAGACAATGGACAACTGACTACTAGGCAAAGATGCTTCAACAAAGTGCACTTGATAATGCATTTGGCATTCTGAAGTTCAAGTTCAGGAGGCTCTGATTCCAGCATATGCAAAGCATTTAAAATATCAGTTCTACTGTCTTAGCATGCTGTATTTTGCATAATGTTTGTCTAGAAGCCTGTGACCAAAATGTTGAAGTTGATGATGGACCACATCTCCCACAACCTTGAAGCATGCCATTACATAGACCTGATTTGCAGCAATACCTAATTTCAAATATATATATATATATATATATATATATATATATATATATATATATATATATATATATATATATATATATTAGTTATAAAACGAAGTAAACAATAGAGTGCATGCTACTGTGCACCGAAGGTGGCAGGAGCATCAAAGCAGCCAGAAATCATTCTTTTTCAATGGGAGCCAGCGATGAGGTGCGTCTTCGCCTGTGTGGGCATCAAGGAGTTTAAAGAGTTTAAATCAAATCAACTCTATGGTAATGAGCTATGACGTGGTTCTGCGGCAACCAATCAGAATGTAGAAGTCCACCTCTTGAGACGATTCTAGAGAACGGTCCAGTGAACTTTAGTTTAGACCACACTTGTTCCCAAGGGATTAAATATTGTGGTTGTCAGATTTTCAGTTATTTGCGATGTTTTCTTACAGAGATATAAATAAAAAAGGTACTTTTTTTTACTGATGTGCATTAATGTTATGTTTTTTTTTTAACCAGGAATCTCGTGCCAACTTTACTCACAGTACAAAACAGTATTGCTGCTTCAGAATATTTCAGACATATGGACATATTACTCCACATAAGTGGAGCAAAGTCACAGCACATGCAACAACTTCATCTTCCAAAGTCGACAACATTGCGTATACTTGCTTCTGGAAGCAACCAGACATGCATTGCTGCAAGTTATAAACTTGGCACAACCACTGTGTCACTGATTGTAAGTGATGTCTGCAAGGCAATTTGGAATGCTTTGAAAAACGAGTTTGTCTCCCCACCAAAAGACAATGACTGGGCTGAAATCAAACAGGACTTTTGGCAGCTTTGGAACTTTCCAAATTGTTTGGAAAACATTTAACTGTCAAAGCACAGAAGAGATTTTTACAACTACAATCAAACACACTCCATTGTGCACATGGCTGTCTGCGATGCCAAGTACCGCTTCACAATGGTAGGCATTGGTGCATATGGCTGTGAAAGCAATGGTGGGTGTCCAAGAGCAGTATTTTGGGCTCCAAATTGCAGCAGGCCAACCCGACATTGCCTCCCCCTGAAAATCTTCCCAACACCCTAACAAAAGTACCCCACGTGTTGCTAGGCAATGCTGCATTTGCTTTACATGTGAACTTGGTCCTGCCTTATCCAGGTAAGTACACTTTTATCTAGATGTCTCTCAAATCACATATGAATGTGCTTGTTTTTTTGCAGGTGTCAACTTAAATGATTCAGCAATTACAATTACAGACATTCACGAGCAAGGCGCATCATAGAAAACGCATTTGGCCGCTCCATAAGCGCATTTGGCCGCTCCATAAAATTCAACCCAAGAAAAACTGGATGTTGTGAAGCCCTGCAACTTCACAACTTTTTCACACCCACTGATGCTACAACCTCTCCATCAAGTAGTTGAGTATAAAGTACTTAAGAGACATACTTAGGCAAAAGTACATATACCCTACCCTCTATTTCTATTCAGGCCCCCGGAACTATAACTTGAATTGTACACTTCTAAATAATTTATGAAAACAGTGGTAGACTTCCGTTCTTTCCAGTTTTCAACTCGTTTATCATTCAATCAGCAAACCACATCTATGTAGAGTGACAAACAACATGTATTAAGATTGTTATAATATCTGTATATTTGCAGTTCTTTGCTATAGAAACACTTCATTTGTCATTTCACATGTCATTTGTACCCCAATGTTATGGAGGAGCAATCGGGTTTCCTCTGCGTTCAGAGTTCTATCGTAACAATAGAATTTAATGCAGTGCTTTTTGTCCAGAACCACCAAATCATTGCACCAATCACTCCTGCCACAGCTGACAGTCATTTGGACACACACTCACAGCAGAAACTCATCATCATTGATTACGTGGACCATTAGCCTTTAGTTTCACACACACATTGTGACAGAAGCAGGCGACCTAGCCTTTTACTTAGTCTCTCAATAATTGACACTAGCAATATTTACTGTCTCAAAGATGTCGTAAATGTTGAATTTTGGCAAGGAAACACCTATGTTAAAATTCATACTCCTGACGTCATTACACACCATAATAACGAGCAGTTTATTTGGCCCCAAACCTAAAAGTGTGCACTCTTACCCAGGGTATACATTATCTGTGCCCTAGTAAGCCCTTCGTCCGTGACAACGCTAATATTATTAATGAAATTATTACTAAATTATTTTACATTTGTTTAGGAAAAAATTTTACTGACAGATGAGGGTTTCGGTACCGAACCAAAATCTGACCACAATGGCTGAATGCTCTCTCAGAAGCTGCACTCATGGCAGCGATCCAGCAGACAAATTTTTCAAGTTCGCTCAGGGCAGGGAACTGGGAACCATTTAAATTCCAACACTGCAAAATATTTTGTTGACTATTTCTGACTAATGGCAGCTATAGGATAGCTGTGGAGAGGTGTATTCACTAATATCAATTTGGTATGTTCAATTTAAGCTACGGTCACACCGGGCTTTGTGTGTGCGAAATTCTGTCGTGCGGCGCTGCGAAAAGGGGCGGGATTAAACAAGATGATTAGACATTAATAAAGCGAGCGATTGCTTTATGTTTTACATTTCTGCCCAGGGAGGTCGTGTTTTGACCCTCGATTGGTCTCACGCAGTCAAGTGATGCGATTTCGCAGGTCAGAGTTCACCAAGCTTGAACTTTGCACCGCAGCAACATGTGAAACTTGACGCATGACCCCGTGTTTCCGATCTGACGCATTCGCATGCGTTTGAATGGAAGTCTATGGGAGGAAAAGTCAAGTGTGACCGCAGCTTTACTTGGATTGCATGTTTTTGGACTGTGGGAGGAAACTGTTATTACTGAACCAGTATTGGTGATGTTGAGTTGCAATTTCTGTGGCTAGTCAGTCAAATAATTGAGGGCTTCTGTAATACTTGCAAACTTTACTGAAACTAACCTCATTTGTTAAGTGCTTTGCAGCCAAATGCAGAGAATACCACATGGCCCTAAAGCCTTCATCCGACAGTTAATTTTAAATATGCACAACGAGAGCCAAACGTCTTGTATCTTAATTTAAATGTATGTTTTGTTGGTCAGTTATCTACAAAATAAACATGAACAATAACATTTGAGGTGCTTCAAAACGAGGTCTGATGCGCTTCAGTGCCAAAACCTAAACTGGTTTGTTAAAATAGGTTATTATAAATTAAAGTGAAATATTGAGTTACAGAGAAGCCTAAATTAAACCAATTTTACTATGACAAAATCATCAATTGTGCTTGTCAGTTTTAAATATGCTTAAGTAACTTAAATGAGCCATTACAGAAGCTATTCATAGCACTGAATATGGATTTTTATTTTATTGTAAACTTTTTACTTCAATCCATATTGTCCTATGTTTTCTGGCTTGCTCCATCTCCACTGCTTGTTTCCTGGCCTCCCTGTGTTTATTCCTTTCCTTTGGCATTACTATCTGTTCATCACAGATTGTTTCATCTTTTTCATCAACAGGTGAATTTGAACCATTGCTATCATTTAGTTATAGCCTGTTTTGTTTTGTTTGTCTTTTTGCCATTATTCAACGTTTCAAATATGAAGTTAAATTTTCAGTTATTTACATCACCATCATTATTAATTAAATGTGTTTTTTAATTAAGTTTATGCAAGCCACAAGTCTGCACGAGCATTTTTTATATTGGCATGTGAGGAGGATCAGTAAAATGAGGTGCTGGGTCTGGATCCAGTTTGTTCCAGCACAAATTAAACCCTGACGTTGCTCTGTGAAGTCTATTTATAATCTAATTTCAAGAGGATCACGTGCTTATGATTGTTCTCAGCTGGACCTGCATCAGCTCATGATTGATTCTCCAATCAGATGATCTCAATACCTTTGTCTTGGTGTAGAGTTTGCTTGTTCTCCCTGTGCTCAAAAAACATGCAACCTAAATAAATTGAACATACCCAATTGATACCATAGCCAAGCTTTTAGTGAGTACACCTCTCCTCAGCCATCCCAAATCTGTCATTAGCCAATAATAAGCCAGGGGAGTTCATCAGGATCTACCTGAGCTCAAACTCCCCTCTCGCCCTGCAAACAGGGCTCTCTCCCAGGACAGCATACCAAACAAGCTTTATTATCAGTCATCAGCCAAGTATGAAATTCTGCATGCGCCCACCAGCCCTACACACTCTGTTTGACGTGAATGAGATGAACTGAGTTTACGATAATAACTGTCTTACAGGTTGTATCTGATATTGCAGAGATGATACTGACATATAAGACATCATCTTAATAGCAATACCAGTCATTTCATGAGCTGCAATGTCAATTTAATATTAGTGATTGCAAGCCTTTTTGTGATGGTGTACAGTGTTCAGTATGACATATAGCTGCTAATTGCGTGGCTGACAACACTGTGACAAAATAAACCATTAAACAGAACCTCTCATGCTTAAACTGTATAGATCGGGGGTGTCCAAACTTTTTGCAGAGGGGGCCGGATTTGATGTTGTAAAATGTGGGGGGCCGACCTCGGCTGACGTTCATTACATAAAGCAACAATATATTTAAACACAGTTTAGCAAGCCATCCTGTGTTTCACATTTTCTTTTTTATTTTCAGTTTAACAATCAAACATGTATTTTGGTTCATTTGAACATGAATTATATTATCATGGGAGTTCAATGGTCACAGAATTTTGGAATTACAGAAACGATTATCCACAAGTGCAGGACTAATTTGGTATATGACATATCATCAAATATAAATGTTGATTGAACGGTTTATTCTGGACTGAAAACTGACAACTTGTCTGAATTTGTGACTGAACAAACAAAATTAAGTCAGAGTTATTTAAATGACAAATAACTTGCCTGCATTAATGTGACGGGTGATACTGAGATCTGTACTGCAGCACAACTGCCAGGTCTGGCTCAAAGGCAGAGGTATTGATGCGCAAGATGTCTCGCAGGTGAGAGTCTGTGAGCCGTGTCCTCACACGACTCTTATTTAAGTTCATAACCGAGAATGTCTTCTCACACAAATACTTACACAAATACCCTCGCAGTCAACTTTCCTTTTCTTATTTATTGTCGCCATTTTAGAAAATTGGGGGTAAAAGGTTACACGGGGTGATGTCGCATAGAGTGCTCCTGCCTCTAGTGGGTAAATTAGGAACAGTATTTAGGAACAGCACTTATTAAGTATATGTGCGGGCCAGAAGTTATTAATTCTATTACAGAGGCTGCGGGCCAGATTAAGTTTGACCACGGGCCGCATTTGGCCCCCGGGCCGGACTTTGGACATGCCTGGTATAGATGAAGCAAGTGCTGTTACCTGAAAACTCTGTGCCACCTGATTTCCAGTGAATGGCTTTAGTCATTTTCATAGCGGACTTGAAGCCACTGGAAATCGTTTTTCTACTCTTTGAAAAGAGTAAAGGATGGATTAACGTTCAACACATGATCAGTAAGTGCCATTATTTGTAACTTTGTGGTTTGTAATTCTGTCAGTGTTTTTTTATTCTCTCATCTTCAGTGCTTTATATTTTCATGGTTGTAGCCGTCACCTGAAGGCATTGACTGAGCGATTGACAGCTGATATTAACCAATCCATTATTGTTCAGTTCAAGAGCAGTGGGCTAATAAGAAGAGCTTGAAGGCGGGGCAAGCATTGCAGGCTTTTGTTTACTTCAAGATCACATGACAACTGTTTTAAACTATTTATTAACATTGTGTTTTATGTTTTAAGCTGCAGTCACACCGGGCTTTGTGTGTGCGAAATTCTGTCGTGCGGCGCTGCGAAAAGGGGCGGGATTAAACAAGATGATTAGACATTAAAAAAAGCCAGCGATTGCTCCATGTTTTAAATTTCTGTCCAGTGAGGTCCTGTTTTGATCCTCGATTAGTCTCACGCAGTCAAGTGATGCGATTTCGTAGGTTAGAGTTCACCAAGCTTGAACTTTGCACCGCAGCAACATGCGAAAATTGACGCATGACCCCGCATTTCCGGTCTGAAGCATTCGTGTGCGTGTGAATGGAAGTCTATGGGAGGAAAAGTCAAGTGTGACCGCAGCTTTAGGGTGCAAAGATGCATTCTGTGTGAATGTCGCCTAAATCTGCGGTGCGGTGAACATTTAGCAGAAAACCGGTCACATGGCAACAATTTATGCAATCGCACAAATGCCCCCAAATATATTTTGAGGTCGCATAGATATAATTTTGGGCGCACATGCGAAAAATTTCGAGACCTGCATATTAATACCAGGTGCAAACAGGACATTCAAATATTAACAGGGTATGAAAATTTAAATACAAGTGACTATTTTGGAATGGCATCCATGCAACCACAAAATATTAAATTTATTTAACTTTTATTCTACTATTATCAACTATTTATTTCTCCCTTCCTAAACTTTAGCTCATGTACCCACCCTCCTCGTCTGTTCAGCATAGACACAATTAAGATTAATACATTTCAAATAATAAAGAAGAATTACAAATTTCTCTACTTACTGACACATTTTTTAAATCCTGTTAACTTGACGGGACTCTTGCTTTTGCGGCCGCAGAAAACAATCATGTTTCTCCGGCGAAAAAAAAAACACAACATGGTGGTACTTTCTGCTTTGAAACACAGCATTACAATACTTGTTTTGAGTCTCCATCACACATTTGACCGGGGTTACATTGTGGATGTACCCAGACCATAAACTAGACTCGAATCTGTGGCCTGTCACTGACTACGTTTACATGAATATCAGTAATTGAATTATTTGCTTTAATCTAATTAAAAGAATAATTACAATTACAGAGGCATTTGTGTGTGCATAATCCAGTCAGATTGGGTTTCTGCCAAATTACAGAACATCAGACCATATCTTCACCCTTTGGACTCTCCGTGTTCGCGTGGGTTTCCTCCAGTTTTCCCCACAGTTCAAAGACATGCGCTATAGATGAATTGAATAAACAAAATTGGCCATAGTGTATGTGTGAATGAGTTTGTTTGGATGTTTCCCAGCACTGGGTTGCAGCTGGAAGGGCTTCCGCTGTGTAAAATATATGCTCGATAAGTTGGCAGTTCATTCCACTGTGGTGACCCCTGATGAATAAAGGGACTAAGCCAAAGAAAAACAAATGAATATTATAATGTTTTACTAATATTTACTGTTTAATATCTTTTTAAATAAGTTTGTTCTTTTAAGTATAAACTTTATAAATGGTTTGTCAATACGTTTGTAACATTTGTCATGCCAATACAGCAATTATTGAATTGACAAGAGCAGAAACAGCATAGACAAACACCAACAGTGAGAGAGAGCGTTCTGTTTTGAACATCAACAAGCGAATGAGCTCTTGATTATTTTACTTGTAAAGTTGTTTTGGAATAAGACATTTGTTCTGATATTCAGTTTCTGATATATTAGTGATATAGAAGACTTATTTTTGATATTTTACCAAACAAAAAGTACTTTTAAGTACTTTACAATAACTAAGAGAAAAAAAATCAGCAAGGGATGACAGACAGCTGAGATTAGCCCAAAAGGCCACACAACTGTTAAGCAGAGAAGAAATTAGACCTTTATTTTAAGGAGAACATTTTTTAAAATTTTATTTTGGACAAATTAAACCATATAAAATAAGCCTTATACAGAGAATGTTTAATTTCATGACTAGTATTTTCATTAAATTTTAATTAACAGGCCAAGTTTGAAGAGACCGGTTGCAAAAGCAAACATGTCGTGTTGTGCAGTAGGATGCCAAATTCCAAAAAGTCCAAAAATAGAAAACTTTTACCGTACATAACACTGCTTTTAATGCAAACCACAGACGCCTTTGGCTAAAAGGGAGCCGAATGAAATAATGACCTAATTAAAAATGCTGGACTCTGCAGTTCTCATTTCATATCAGGTAAGTTCACGCTATACTGAATCATACACATTACTCATTTTTGATTGCAGCAGTGATTTCAGCAAAAACAGTTAAATATGGTTAATTAAACTGCGGACACTGAATGCTAAGAATGAAACGTGAAAGTGTAAGTTATTAAGGTAAACTTGGTTTTATATTCACACATTCATTCAGTGACAAATTGTGACTAACTCCCTATATTGTTTACCATGGCACTTTGAATATTCAGTCTGAAATAACCTGCAAGTGTGACTTGAAAACAACATTAACGCTGTTTATTTGACTGTAAACAATGTTGTATTTTGATAGTCATTGGCTGCTAATATGATTTTGCTATTTACAGTTTGCAAATAATACCTTTATGAAATTATATTATTAAGGAGAAAGTCCGAATGTGCGAATATAAAACCAACTTTACCTCTATGTGCTCTACAGATGTAGTTCGCTGTCAGAATGCAATTGTTTTGCTTGTTGATGATTACCCAGGCTTTGTATGGCTCCGTCTTTTTTTCCATGGCTAGGCAGAACCTCGGTTTTTAGCACTACAAAGTTTTGAATCTGGTAATCATGGAGCATTATTTCTTGCACATGACCACACAGAACAAATTTGTTGGCATCCAAAGACTTGTAAGCCTTTAACTTCTCTCTTGTTAAAACACTTGGAGCTTCAATGAGATTGTATTTTTGGGGCTGGATGCTTGGCCATTTCATCTTATCCAATATTCATTGGGAGGGTGCAATTGCAAATGGACCTGTCAGATGAACGCAGCTGACTTTAACGTTAATTTTGCCGAATAACTGCTTATCACTGGGTGACAAGCTGTTATAATATGCCGAAAGTTATATATATATATATATATATATGTGTGTGTGTTATCAATATAACTTATTTCTAAGATGACAATAAACTCTGTATCGCATCGGATGTCTTTTCCTCACTGTAAATGCTAGCGCTCACTTTTTTTTCTGCAACCTCGCTGCACGCGCATCCTGAATGTTTACAAACATGGTAATTCATCTATTGACATTGATTAGTTCAGCTGAATAGATTAGGTCAACCATTAGTGTAAATATATTTAACTGGATAACAATGGAATGCATGTTTGTGTGTGTGTATATATAATATAGAATACACTTATAAAATAAATTTAATAAACATATATTAATGAAAAATAGTAAAAGCAAGCTATGCATAATTTACCTAATCTTCAGTGGATTATGGGTTCAGACATTCAGACAGTGCAAAATAAAAAGCCACGAAAGCACAACTGAATGCGACATCAAGGCGGGTTTCCTTGATGGACATTATTTGAGCCAGTCAAGGTGTAAAATGATATTCGTTACTTAAATTCGTTACCGGCTCTCATTGAAAATGAATAACTTCCAGCTACTTTGACTCTCTCGCTGCTTTTAGTGTGAACATACGGTAATAGTGTTGTCCCGGTACAGAAGTTTTAAAATTCCCGCTAACATTTAAGCGCTGCTAAGCGCGCTCATAACCAGCACTGATTAGCCATAGTTTTCTCCACTGCTCAACAGAAAGGACTGTGATTGGTCGTAAAGGTCATCAGTTCACCACTCTTCGCGAGTGCAAATACAGATACATGGACATTGGAGCATTTAAAGCCGTGAAGATCAGTCGATTCATCAGTGGACTACTTGTCTGTTTTTGCTTGGTGTAAACATCAGTGAAGTGTGGTGAACTGATGACCTTCACAGCCATTCAGTCATTTCTGTTGAGCACGTGAACACAATGGCAAATCAGCGCTGATTAAGAACGCCATCAACAGTGCCTTAAATGTTAACGGGGAATGGCCGTTTTTCTTTTAATTCAGTACCGAAATTCAGTATCGTGACAAGTCTAATATAGTGAAACAATCAGTTCGTTAACTTGAGTTTGATGAATGGCATCTAAAATGTGTGTTTGGAAAAGAAAACATTAACTAGCATTTCCCTTAACTTAGCTGAAAATAAGGTCCAATATCCCTTTTTATTTTCACCATTCATTCAAAACGGACCTTTGAGTTACCTGGAAGGTGGTGAAAGTATAAAATTTGTGTCGATTTCTTTTCACTGATAAGATATACAGCCAGGTACACAACATTCCAGTGTGACAGTGCGATAATTCCAGGTTTCTTCCCACCGCTGCCTTGATTTCGCTGTTAAAAATGGCAGCCGCGTGAAATCAGTCCATTGGAATAATGTCTGGCTTTTTTTCTTCTCCTCAGTGTATGGTTGCATCCTTTTGTACTGACATATCAGTGGGTGGATCTCACTTTAAGAAATTTAATTTATAATGATCCATTTGAAATTGTTGTGGCATTAACATGTTTATTTTCATATTTATATTTTATTATAGAAATTGTATTTGTAAATGCACAAAAATTAAATATAGTAGTTTAGCATTTTAAAATATACATTTTTAGTGAATAAACAAACTGTAAAATTGAAATTAAAGGGCACATAGTTTACCTCTTTTTTATGATTTTATATTAATATTATGGTTCTTCTGAGTGTGCCAGTTTAGGTTCAGTTTAAAACACAATTCAGATTTTTTTATTATAATGTGTTAAAAAGTGTCATGTTGGGGGCGTGTCCACAGTTCGCTGATTTCCTCAACACACCTGCACGGATGTTTCTAGAAAGCCTAGTAAGTGCTTGATTAGCTAGCCCAGGTGTGTCTGATTGGGGTTGAAACTAAACTTTGCAGGACACCGGCCCTCCAGGACCGAGCTTGGACATGCCTGGTCTAGATGGCACATGGCGGCTAAAGCCTAGGCCTGGACGATATGGCAAAAATTTATATCATGATATATTTCTTAATTTCGGTCAATACGATATAATTCCGATATCAATATGGAAAATATAAAAAAGCCAGGAAAAAACTGCCAAGAACGCACACAATGGATGTCTACATACAAATGTCTGCAGAGTCTATAACAACCAGGCTCTTACAACTTAAAAATAAAAAATAAAAACAGTGCAAAAACATTTCACTTTTAATTTAGCCCTTACTAACAAGAAAGGTGAAATAATTAGCTTGACCAACGTGATGAACAGAAATTTTTAATAGCATTTTGTTTTGTATATGCTGAAAATTTAACAATAAAAATAATACCAAAATCTCACAATGACATCCACATTGTAAAAAAAAAAAACAGAAAAAGAATAATTATAATAATAAAAAAATCAAAAAGGGTATAGGCTACATTAATATTTGCAATACAAAAAGAGTAGTTTGAGTATATTTGTATTCTGGTTGCTTTTCATCTTGAACATCCTTTAAGAGTTCTATCTGTCTATTTATATTTTGTAATTCCCTAAGTAAATTAAAAGGTTTAACATAAAATAGTTCTTATACATATATTATGTAGCCTTTATATAGACTAATATTTTATATAACAGATTTAATACCTATGATAATCTCATTCTTTTTATTTCATCAGCTTTGCAATAACCAGATTCCTGATAAATATGTTTGTGAATTTTATTTTGTAAGTTTGTGCGAGTGCTATATGCCAGCATGCAGCGAGTGTTAATTTGGGTGTTTATGTGAGGATCAGGTATATGCAAGGATCAAGTTTATATGTATGTGCGTGCGTATGTTGGTATATGCATGTATATGCGCAAATTTCGTACATGTTTTGAACATTCAATAGTATATGTTTATATGCGAGGAATTTATAGGTGTATATGCACTTGTTGATAAGCGAAGTTTGATTTAAATCCTATACGGTGCTTTATAGCCATCTGTGTTTGCTTGCCTTCTCTTCCGACATCGCTGGTTTCGGTGTCGCGGAGGTGGATGGTGGTGATGGTGAGGCTACAGGTTGGCTTAAACTTTTATGATGCCTCAACTTTTGACTATCTCAGTATGTTCTATTAGGCGAAAAAGATTTGAGGTGTTCCCGCTGCTAGTCAGCATCACTCTTCCGCACATTTTGCAGAGCACTGAAACTACACGTTTATCGGAACTTAAAAAGCCGAACCACTTCCACACCTCTGCATTCGTCTTTCCTCTCTCATCAACTAATTCGTCTGGATTCTTACTTGTGGAAGCTTGTTCATTCACATCTGTGTTCAGGGTACTCATTTTGTAGCTAAAACTTTCTGCGAAGGAGTTTAACCAACTGCTGAGAGCTGGCAGCGTATCTGTGATGCACGTCATCATGCAAGTGACATCACGCTCTTTCTAACGGCTAAGCACTGAAAGTCATTCAATGACAAATGACACAATGTAGAAGATCTTATACATACAATAATATATATATAGATATATATATATATATATATATATATATATATATATATATATATATATATATATATATATATAAAGCAAATTTATATCAAAATACTGGAAATGGGGTTAAAAATCATATAACCATTATTGAAAAAAAAAACTAGCGCGTATATTTTGATATCGTATTATTGTCCAGCCCTACTACATATACACGATAAATTATAAAAAACACTGACATTCAAATTTATTACAGCATATCATAAAAATAGCTTTGTCCTGTTATCGATCCAAATATGTAAATATTTTAAAATCAAGATACATACTAGACATGAAATAGCATAAGAAATTATGTCTTGTTTTCTGAAAACAAAACTCAAAATTAAG
Source organism: Danio aesculapii (assembly GCF_903798145.1). Taxonomy (NCBI): domain Eukaryota; kingdom Metazoa; phylum Chordata; class Actinopteri; order Cypriniformes; family Danionidae; genus Danio; species Danio aesculapii. The sequence continues at coordinate 3,501,776 of NC_079451.1, read as the reverse complement.
TGATTGCTTAAGTTAAATTATTTGTGAATTGGGTTAGAAAAATAATCCTAATGAGATCTCGAACAGAAGTTTTACGAGTTCACACAAACGTGTAAGTGATCTTGATCTATAACATGAGATGGTCGACGCCATTTTAACTTGCGGCCGCACGTTTTGCCTCATTCATAAAAAGCAGAACACGCAGGATTCAGCACGTAAATTCACCAGTTACTCCTCAAGTACCTGCAAGTAAGTGGCTGGTGAACTTGGAGAAGAGTAGATTGAACTTTAGTTACTTTCACTATGTGTAATGTGTATCTGATATGAATAAAACACATCGGCAAATTATATTCGAATGGATTGTTAGAGTTCCTTGTGTGTTTTACAAACTCTAAATGTATTGTTTTACTAGTACTTGTGTGTATTTACATGTGTAAAACGCTACATAGTTGTGATAATATGACATGTCTTTCTCAGCAGGGTTAAGCTGGTTTTGTTTTCGAAGAAAAACAATAATAAAAAAAGAAGCACTTCATCAGTCAGACGTCGCGCTAAAGTTCAGTTTGATTTTCTCAGTTGCCGCTCTAAAAGGTTAACGAGCTAACGCTAACTTGTCAAGCTGGATAACAAGTAAACATCAGCACAGGGGCTTTATGGTCCTCACTTCAAAACGGAACAAAAGTAAGACCCTGCTGTTGAACTCCCTTCCTCCTCATCCCTGTCTATGAGGCGCCGAACTCTGTATCAGTGCACGAAAGAGGCCGTGTTCACTCCGCTCCGCGCTGAACTAAAGTTTTTTTTTAATAATCAAACGTCTCCGTGTCGCGTGACACGACGAATCGATGATGAAATTTGTAGCCAACGCTTTAAGTAATCGTTTTCATCGATTTAATTGATTCGTTGTTGCAGCCCTAGCTATTATAATAGTATAATGGTTAATGGTCATGCCTCACCCTTCCCATAATTCTGCATTCATTCCTACACAAAGTAAAATCATGTAAATTAGTAGGGGTGTCAAAATTAATTCGGTGCACCGCAATACAGACGCGGACAATTCGGTATCGTTTCAGTAATAATAATAACCGGTTATTATGTACTGACGTCATTTATCTCATATGCGCTCTGTCGCGAGGGAGGCGAGCGCGGGTATTTTACAACACTACAGGCGCCAACTACTTCAAAAATTTCAGTGAGTGTGTGTTTTCTGGAAAGTCTTTCACTGGCACTTACAGCAGAAGCCCCTATTTCTCTGCGATTGAGGGAATGAAAGTACTCCCATTTCTCTCTCTCACTGTGGCCCATTTCACCTGCTGGCGTGACTTTCACTTCCCTCTCTTTTCCTCTCGGCTGTATGTATTCCTTATAAATTTCCAAATAAAGCACGACAGCATTCGGTAACTCTGGTGTAATTTTAACAGGAGTGGGCTGTCTCATAATATCGCTCCCGAGCGAGCAACCGAATCGATGGCATGATAATCGTAACCGAACCGTAAGATCAGTATAGGTTCACACCTCTATAAATTAGGTCCCTACCAATATCAAAAGCAACTACATCTACATCCACCAATATCTAACGCACATCTACACCATTGATTCAATTTTTAATATCCAGATCTGCAGAAATAAAGTTTGTATCCTGACATATTAGATAAATGTAGTATTCATAGAAAGAGATGAACGACAAACTAAAGAAATATTGTTAAAGGTAAATGAATAGACTTTCCACATTCAGTCTTTTTTGTGCTCCATTTAAGCTAAGTGTCCTGCTTTTCTGTGCATGTTTGTGTGTTTTTGAAGTTGTGACAACTGTGTGAACCGCTTCAGACACTGCTGACATCTGTAGGGTTTCTCTCCAGTGTGAATCCTCTCATGACATTTTAGGTTTGGTAACTGAGTGAAGCTCTTGTCGCAGTGTGAACACTTGTACGGTTTCTCTCCAGAGTGAATTATCTCATGTCTTTTCAGGTTTTGCACTTGACTGAATCTCTTGTCGCAGTGTGAACACATGTAAGGTTTCTCTCCAGTGTGAATCACCTGGTGCTGTTTCAGTTGTCCAGCTGTAACAAAAGCCTTCTCGCATTCAGAGCACACAAACTCTCTCACACCAGTGTGGATCTTCTGATGTTTTATCAAAGTTGACTGCAGTGTAAAAGTCTTTTCACACGCAGAACAGGAATAAGGTTTCTCCTTTGTGTGTACTCTAAGATGGTCCTTCAGCTGCGTAGCCGACAAAAATGTTTTGCTGCATTGATCACATTTGTGTGGTTTTTCTCCAGTGTGGATCATCATGTGTAGATTAAGATTTAATGAATATCTGAACCTCTTCCCACAGTGAGTACATGTGAACGGCTTTTCTCCAGTGTGGATCATCATGTGTCGATTGAGGTGTGACGATTGTCTGAATCTCTTCCCACACTGAGTGCAGTTAAATGGTTTCTCTCCATTGTGGATCATCATGTGAATCCTAAAATAGCTTTTACAATCAAAACTCTTCCCACACTGACTGCAGGTCAAACATTTGCTCCGTCTTCTTTTCTTTAAATCACTTCGTTCCTCATCTTCGCTCTCCTCACTCTCTTTTACATCTGAAATCATAGTAAATAATTTTAGCAAGTCTTTTAAAAATGGAGCAAAATATGAAGTGAAAAGAAACCGGCAATATTGTAGATATTCAGTTTTGTAACATGTGTTAGAGGAGTGGAAAAATATATCTGAACAAGATATAAAACAAATGTAAACATTTAACAGCTCAGATCATATTTAGTTTGTCCTTAAAATAGTAAATAATTAGTAATTGAGTTTCACTCTCTTCTTTCTAACCTACAGATATAAGCCCCTTTCACACAGTGATACCGGTAAATTTCCAGAACGACTTTACCAGTGAATTCAAAAAAAAGCGCTGTTCACACAGGCACGGACGTTCGGTAATTTTTCCGGAAAAGACCATTCACGCATCCATTCCAAAATACAGGTACATTTTGACATCATTAACCAGAAATGACCTATAAATGGCAAAGCTTGTATTTGTAAACATAGAAGGGGTCTGTCTTTTCTTGATGCTAGAGCGTTAAATAAAAGTGAAACCATTCATGCGGCTGCTTTGTGAGACATTCAAAGGCAGAAACGCAAACCGCAGCTACGTGTTTACAAACTTGACTACATTACAAATTAAGTGAATGGAAAAGTATTGTGAACAACTTATACGAAAACATTTGGAGGAACACTTTCACATGTTGAGATTTTCATAATGTGCATGTGTGCTGGGGCTCACCGGCTCCTTCACGTGCAGAGCTTGAAGGTAAACAAGCTGCGGTTCATCGTAAGCATTTTATCAATTTTTTTTACACAGTTGCCATTACGAAGGAACATAGAAACGTTTTCTGACTGACATCTAGCAGCTAAATGTGTCTGGAAAAAATTTCAAAAGCTTTTATTTTCATAGACCACGTGGATGTGAATGCGTCTGGGTGTTCTGATTGGCTAAAGCAGTGTTTCCCAACCCTGTTCCTGAGGGCACACCAACAGTTCATGTTTTGGATGTCTCCCTCATCTGACCCATTAACTTCAGGTTTTGGAGTCTCTTCTAATGTTCTGATGAGTTGTTTCAGGTGTGTTTGATTAGGGAGAGAATGAAAATGTGTACTGTTGGCGTGCCTTCTTCAGGAACAGGGTTGGGAAACTCTAGGCTAAAGTATACGTCCCACGTTAGCACGTTCTAGATGTGAACGCGCTCTTTTCGGCAAATCACCAGAAATGTTACAACTTCTCCTTCCGGAAAATTGCCAGAACAAATTTACTGGTATTTTCAAAAAGGGCCTGTTCACACATACAGACCTTTATGGAAAATTACCGGACATTTTCTGGAAAGGTCTGCATGTGTGAAAGGGGCTTGTGTCTATTATTTATTTTTTACATTTGTCCAGAATAAATAAGATGACCTTTTCAAAGGTTGTTATCCTTAATATTCATCAACATCATTAATAAAGGGTCAGAAATAAACACCAACCTGTTTGTTCTTCAGTTTCTTTCTCTTTAATTCTGCAGGGTTCTGGATCACTCATGTTCTCTGTGTCTTCCTGTTTATATCTGCAGGGTTCTGGATCACACATGTTCTCTCTGTCCTCGGTCTCCTCCTGTTTAATTCTGCAGGGTCCTGGATCACTCATGTTCTCTCTGTCCTTCAATAAACTCTCTTTGCAGATTTCACTTCATCCAGATGGGAAGGGCAGTATTTATAGCTGAACTGAAAGGAAAGAGGAGCTTCACTACAGGAGGAAGAGTTTTATAGATGGAACAGCAGATCTGCCAAGATTAAAAATATTTCAGTTAATATATTCTTCTTCTAACCAACATTTTATGTTTGCTTAAATCAATCTTTCAATTTTTTATGCAACTAATTACAATCTTTTTTTGTTATTTTGCTATCAAAAATTTAACCTGTTTTATTGCAAAAAATGACAAGCTGAACATATCAAATATTAATATAGGAATACAAAAAGAATAAACCAAGAAACTTACAAATTAGTAAAAAACAGATTTACTTATAAAAACTTATGTATAAAACTTATGTATAAAACTTATACCATATTATATATGGTAGTTATATATTTATTTTAGAAATGCATATAATGAGTTTTGAAATGAAATTTTCTTCTACAATGAGCATTTTTAACCTCTTGTGTTTATGTTCAGTTATTTCATGTTAAAAGTGTTGAAAATAACCTTTTGTTTGCCATCAAAGTGAAATGACTGAATGGAACCTGAGAAAAATGCTAATATTAGAAGAAAATTTCTGATGGCATGTAGATGTTTTAGCATCTGACCTCATATATATATATATCCATCGTTCAGGACAAAATTATTAGCCCTCCTTTAATTTCTTTCTTTATTTTTTTAAATCAAATATTTTTCAAGTGACTTATATAAGAAATAAAAGCAGCTTTAAATTTTTGAAAACTAATATTTAGGTCAATATTTTTAGTCCCCCAAGAATCTGGCTACATAAACCACTGTTGTCCAATGACTTGCCTTACTAACCTTGCATGTCTAGTTAACCTATTTAACCCAGTTAAGCCTTTGAATTGCACTTTAAGCTAAATACTAGTACCTTTCTAACTGGTAAAATATTATGTACCATCATCACGGCAAAGGCAAAATAAGTTAGTTATTAAAAATATTGTTTAATAATAATAATAAACTTTGTTCAATAGATTAAAGAAGGTCAGCAAAAAAAGTCAAATTAAAATGGATATAAAGCATATTTTAGTAATTTAACATTAAAATATGTTTGATTAACACTTTGACATTTTTTTGTGCAGATTTGTAAATGCTTGCTCACATTTAGATTTGAACTACAGTGAGCTTCAAGTTTACACAAATGAAAATTTCATATCGTTATTGTAACCAAAACTCAGTTATTATTATTAGTTACCGTAACAAATGTACATTATGCACATAACAGTACGTCATGATAAATTAGTCTGTATTACCCTTTTTAATTTGGCTGTACTTACTAAATGCCAAAATGTGTCCATATGTGCCCAACTTTGCCCTTAATAAAACAATGAATTATTTTTCTTCAGGACCCAAATTATGAAATGAGAACCACTGTTACACTTTTAAAGCATAAACTGTTTACAATTAATGTACAGTCATTGACGTAACGTTTACTTCAATTACTCAACATCACAGAATGTTCGTTCAAATAGAGGTGAAGTTGGTTTCACATTCGGATATTCAGACTTTCTTCTTAATAATATAATTACAGAAAAGTAATGTTTTACAAATTCTAAATAGGGAAATCATATTGGCAGCAAATGACCATCAAAGTACAACATTGTTCATAGTGAATTAGATAGTGTTAATGTTGTTTTGAAGTCATACTTGCATGCTAATTCCGATCGAATATTCAAAGTAACATGGTAAACAATACAGAGACTTCTAAATGAACGAATGTGGCAATATAAAACCAACTTTACCTCTATTTCGTTTAATAGTTCAGTACTGTACACTCGACCCAGAATAATATAAATAGAGGTAAAGTTAGTTTTATATTCTCTATTTGTCTCTATATTGTTTACCATGTTTCTTTGAATATTCGATCAGAATTAGCATGCAAGTATGACTTCTAAACAACATTAGCACTATCTAATTGACTTTGAACAATGCTGTACTTTGATAGTCATTTGCTGCTAATATGATTTCCCTATTTAGAATTTGCAAAGAATACTTTTCTGAAAGTTTATTATTAAGGATAAAGTGTGAATATTTGAATATAAAACCAACTTTACCTCTATGTTTATGTAGCCAGTTTCTTGAGGGGCTAAAAATATTGACCTTAAAATTAGTATTGAAAAATTAGAAATTGCTTTTATTTCAGCTAAAGAAACAAAAGAATTTCCCCAGAAGAAAAACGACTAATAGGAACTACTGTGAAAATGTCTTTGGCCTGTTAAACATCACTTGGAAAATATTTGATTAAAATTATAATTAAAAGGCTAATAATTTTATTATATGATTTCTCTATTTAGAATTTGCGAAGAATACTTTTCTGAAATTATATTATTAAGTGTGAATATATGAATATAAAAAAAACTTTACCCCTATCCACACGTTGCGGGCCTGTGGGTGCTTGATAGCGTTGTGGTACAAACTAAAGGCCCCTTTACTCTAGCAAGCAGATATAAATGTTATTTACTGTTGTTTGGTCCCAGTGATGCGCGAAGAGCCGACGACCAAGGGCAGACGACACTGGAATTAATCAAACTTTGTCAGAAAACAGACAACAGTCTACGTGTGGACTCAAAGAGATCCTGCTTCTTCTTCTTCTTACAGTTTACGGCGCTTGACGTCATCATCGTTTTGGTGCATTACCGCCATCTTCAGCTCCGGAGTGTGGATCAATGGTACAGACTGAACAACAGTTCCTCCACAAAAAAAGGTGGCGGTAGTGCACCGGAACGATGATGGATGTCAACCGCCGTAAACCGTAAGAAGAAGAAGCAGGATCTGTTAGAGTCCACAAGCAGATTACTACTAGCTGTTTTCTTTATTATACTGTATTATACTTTTGTTTGAAGTGTAGTTTTCCTCTCTAAAGACTGTCGACGTCGCGCGTCAAGCTTCATTTTGCTTTTGGTTTGTTATGGATTGAAATCGGTCATTGCGCGTTCTAATGGGAGATCAACAAAAGGCATAAAGTCGTAGAAAAAGCTAGTTTCAAGACGACTGTTTTTGTTTCTGCTGAGAGAGTTGGACGAGTTCCAATTTATAGAGGTAAAGTTGGTTTTATATTCGCACATTCGTTTATTTTGAAGTCCCTATATTGTTTACCATGTTACTTTGAATATTTGATAGGAATTAGCATTGCCGTTTTACTCTGATACATTCTAGGTCCAGTGTATAGCAATGAACTAGTGAAATAGAGTTAAAGTTGTTTTTTTTATTCGGATATTCAGACATTCTCCTTAATAATATAATTTCAGAAAAGTATTATTTGCAAATTATAGAAAAAATTGTTTTTCCTATGCCATAATGATAGTTGTATTTTACTAGTTGGCAAGATACTAGTATTTGGCTTGAGGTGCAGTTTAAAGGCGTAACATGTAAGGTTAATTAGGCAAGCCATTGGACAACAGTGGTTTATGTAATATAGGTAAAGTTGGTTTTATATTTGCACATTCGTTCATTTAGAAGTCTCTATATTGTTTACCATGTTACTTTGAATATTCGATCATAATTAGCATGCAAGTATGAATTCAAAACAACATTAACACTATCTAATTCACTGTGAACAATGTTGTACTTTGATGGTCATTTGCTGCTAATATGATTTCCCTATTTAGAATTTGCGAATAATACTTTTCTGTAATTATATTATTAAGGAGAAAGTCTGAATATCCGAATATAAAACCAATTTTACCTCTGTTTATGTAGCCAGTTTCTTGAGGGGCTAAAAATATTGACCTTAAAATTTGTATTGAAAAATTAAAAATTGCTTTTATTTCAGCTAAAGAAACAAAAGAATTTCCCCAGAAGAAAAACGACTAATAGGAACTACTGTGAAAATGTCTTTGGCCTGTTAAACATCACTTGGAAAATATTTGATTAAAATTATAATTAAAAGGCTAATAATTTTGCCTTGAATTATGTATTTATGTTTTATAAAATGAATCTGTAACTATCAAACAAGCATTTTTTTGCCTTCTATAAAACAAAAAATTGATTGCTTGCCTGTATATTGATATTTGATATGTTAAACCTATTTTTTCCCTCTCTTTTTTTGCAAAACAAGTTGAATTTCAGATAATATAAAAACAAAATGATTTTGTAATTAGTTGCATTAAAACTAAGTTTAATGCAACTAATTAAATTAATTTAAAAAATTAAAATTAAGTTAATTAGTTGCATTAAATTAAGTTAATTACAAGAAAATATTAACTGAAATATTTTTAGTCTTGGCAGATCTGCTCTTCCATCTATAAAGCTCCTCCTCCTGAGAGTTTATTGAAGGACAGAGAGAACATGAGTGATCCGGAACCCTGCAGAGTTAAACAGGAGGAGACCGAGGACAGAGAGAACATGTGTGATCCAGAACCCTGCAGAATTAAACAGGAAGAGACCGAGGACAGAGAGAACATGAGTGATCCAGAACTCTGCAGAATTGAAGAACAGACTGAAGAATCAACAGGTTGGTGTCTATATCTAATCCTTTATTAATGATGTTGATTAATATTCAGGATAAAAACCTTTGAACAGATCATCTTATTTATTCTGTGCAGTATACATTAAAAAGATTACAAATGTAATAAAAATAGAAGAGTGAAACATAATTAATAATCATTTACTATTATGAGGACTAACTAAATATGATCTAAGCTGTTAATTGTTTACATTTGTTTTATGTCTTGTTCAGATAGATTTTTTCAATCCTCTATCCAGAATTTGATATTAATTACATGTTGTAAATCTGACATTGAATTAGAGAAAACAATTTATCAAAATTAAAGATGGAGAATCTACAATAGTCAGTCCCGGTTTCCTTTCACTTCATATTTTGCTCCAGTCTTAAAAGACTTGCTAATATTATTTACTGTGATTTCAGACTTAAGCGAAAGTGAGGAGAGCGAATATGATGAACGAAGTGATTTAAAGAAAAGAAGACGGAAGAAATGTTTGACCTGCAGTCAGACTTTTGTTACAGCTGGACAACTGAAACGGCATCAGGTGATTCACGCGGGAGAGAAAAATTACAAGTGTTCACACTGCGGCAAGGGATTCACTCATGTACAAAACCTGAAAAGACATGAGAGGATTCACACCGGAGAGAAACCGTACAAGTGTTCACACTGCGACAAGAGCTTCACTCAGTTACCAAACCTAAAATGCCATGAGAGGATTCACACCGGAGAGAAACCCTACAGATGTCAGCAGTGTCTGAAGCGGTTCACACAGTTGTCACAACTTCAGAAACATACAAACATGCACAGAAAAGCAGGACACTTAAATTAAATGGAGCACTAAAAAATCTTATGTGGAACTGATGTTTCATGCCTGTACATCAGAAAACATAGGCATAAGAGACGATGTGCTTTTAATATTGGTGGATGTAGATGCTATTGATATTGGTAGGGACTTAATTTACATGATTTTTTTTTTTGGAGGAATGAATGCAGACTTCTGGGAAGGGGGAGGCATATGAACATTAATAACCATTATATTATTATAGTAACCATTTTATCTCGATTGTTGTTCGTCATAATCGATGTAGAGGCCAAAATTGAAACTGAGCTTTGATTAATTGCACAGAAATGGTTACCACTATAAGCCCATAGCAATCTTGACTTCTAATGACTTTTTTCTTTGAGTAGTAGCTCCTTATGTCCACGCTTCACTTGAGTCTTCACAGAAGCCTGACAGCAAAATTTTCTTAAGGCATAAGACTAAAAATGTTTATTCAATTAAAATTTGTCAGGACTAAAATTCTGATTAGTAGCCCAAACTGTCTGTAAACAAATGTAGATTTGTACATCTGCGCTCCCCTTTCATACTGACAGATCCTCCACTTGCATGTACACACCGGTTTACGTGCACAAGAGAGTGACAGCGGTAAAACAAATCCTGAATGAATATTGGAGTTAGTTTTGCACACTGGAGGAAAGGTGACAACATAGCTGAAGTATTTCTTTTAGACAGGTAATGATCTGTTTTAAAACTATTTTAGTCACACAAAGCTGGTGTAGATTTTGTTGTGTTATGAATAAGTTATATGCACAGAAGTGTTGTTCAGCCACTGATATCTTCTGGCAAAAGCCTTATGAAAGAATGATACCTTTATCAATCAACATATGTTGTGCTTTGGTTGTGGACTCGTGTTAACTTGTTTCCAGTACTCAGAATCAGTTTTATTGCCAAGTGTGCTTCACACACACAAGGAATTTGTTTTGGCTAAGGAAGCTTCCAGTGTACATAAAGTGACAACACATAATAAATATGGGAAAAAAAAAAAAAGATAAACTTTAAACAGATGCGGTTAGTCAAGAAACCTGGATGTTGAGTTGTATGTACAGATTGTTATAAATATACAGGTTATAAGGTGCTGTATACAAGTGCGAATGTAGAAAGTATTGCATTGTATATTGATATAAGGTGCTGTGTACAAGTGCGTATGAGAAAGTATTGCACATATTTATCGCGTGTACATGTTTCTACATACTCTCACGTTGACATTTTCTCAGAATAGCTCTGAATGACAAAACAATGTTTTATCACAGTTGATCAAACCATGATTTTTATAGTTGCAGACTCATGTTAACCTCTGTCTACAAAGTCACACACAAGCTGATATTTTCCAGTGTGTGGTACATTCAGCGTCACTTCCAGTGTGTGGTACATTCCGCGTCACTTCCAGTGTGTGGTACATTCCCTTTCCATGAAGAATCTGTCATTGTAAATTGGTTTCGGGACTGGTAAAAGTGTTTTGCGTCTTGTTAATTTTTTTTCTTCTAAAATGTAAATTTGCTTTGTCTTTGGATTAAATTGTTTTTCCTATATATTTGTGTCTTATGAAAGTGTTTTACGCTTTGTAATGTTGTTTTGCACTTCCAGGTCACCGTAGTGCTGTGATATCTTTGTATATATTAAACTTATTAATGAATAAACTCAACTTTTAAAATAAAACTAATCAGTCACTTCATTCTGTTCATATCTCAGACAGTTTAACAACAGAAGCTATTATAGCGTTCTACATACAAATCTTTGCACAAAAATGAAAATCATTCAAATCATACTTCAATGAAAAAGCCAATATTTTTTTAAAAGCTTGTTCTTTTTTTTAAAGGTATATAGTAGTCTAGAGCAGGGCTATTCAATTGGCGGCCCGCGGGCCACATGCGGCCCAGAATCAACCTCAGAGCGGCCCAGCCCGTGGTTCCGCCCATAGATAATAAATTAATATATATTATTCATTAATTGTTATTTAATATATTATATTAATATAAATATAAAGTATTTTTTTATGTCTATGGTCCCGCCAAAAACACAAATTCCTACGTAAATTACGTAGCCTGCAACACGCAAACAATGCAGAGCGTGCCCGATTGGAAGCAGTGTGCCTGAGCACGGTTCACTCACAGCCCGAAACTGAAGACGAGACGTGACTTTTAAGGGCCTGTTTCATATAAATTCATTAATCATTCTTACTGTTTAATGAACGCAAACTGTAGTAGATTATTAAAGATGCAAACCCCTCACTGCACCACAGCTGCACCTTTAGCAAACCTCCTAATTCCGGCAGTATGAGGATTTTATGATTGTTTATGAGCGTCAGAAGTGGCTGATCTGTTCAGTGAAATATTTGACTGGATGTCACTGCATCCTAAATCACTAAAATGATATAACGATATGCAGAAATCTTGACTGTGCTGAGCGAGAGCGCTTCTTAAACTGAACAGTGCATCAGATGACGTAAGCGTGCTCAGGCCCGAATGCAACGTGAGTGCGGGCCGTCGGGGGAGACGGGAGGGGGGACAAGCGTGCTTCAGCCCATTTCAAGGCAACTGTACATCGTGTAAGTACACCCTCAGATTCTGTTAATTCAGCTCTTTTTGCATGCACCTTTTGCTCTGCAAACTGACCAAAGTTAAAAGAGAATCAACGAATAAACATTATGTTTTTCAATAAATTTGTTTGTGTTGGTTTTAAAATTTGTCCATATGAGCTGCTTTGCCGCTAAAATGACTGGCCCAGCTAACCTACTTGGTTTGACAATCTGGCCCAACTAAATTTGTAATTGAATAGCCCTGGTCTAGAGGCTGCATGTGTTTTATTTTCTATGTGTGTGAAATAATATACAAACATTTATGGTGATTCAAATGAGAGGAAAGCAGTTTTACCTTACTAAATAATAAAAAATAAACTCAAGCACAAAGATGCTGACTTTTTATTTTAATTTAGCTGATTCCACAATTCACACATTACAATCGGAGTTTGTTTCCTCTGCTACGGAAGCGTAGAGCTGCCACCCAGGTAAAAAAAAATCTGAGCTTTATCACGTTTGTACAATATACTTTTCACGTTCTTACAATATAATATCACGTTTGTACAATATAATATCACGTTTGTACAATATAATATCACGTTTGTACAATATAATATCACGTTTGTACAATATACTTTTCACGTTCTTACAATATAATATCACGTTCTTACAATATAATATCACGATCTTACAATATAATATCACGTTCTTACAATATAATATCACGTTCTTACAATATAATATAACGTTTGTACAATATAATATCACGTTTGTACAATATACTTTTCACGTTCTTACAATATAATTATCACGTTATTACGTGAAAACTTTATTGTCAGGTGCGAAGACAAAGAGCCCGCCTACCTGAAAACTGGCATGCTGATAACAACATTGTCCAAGCTGATCAGTAGCTGCAAAATTTCCCCATGTCTCAATCCAAGCATAAAATAGAACTTAATTAACTCTGTTAAACGAGACATTTTCTCACGCTCTGATCGCACCAGGTAAACGTAGCCTAAGCAATAAAGTTTTCACGCAATACCGTGATAATTATATTGTAAGAACGTGAAAAGTATATTGTACAAACGTGATAAAGCTTAGATTTTTTTTTACCTGGGTGGCAGCTCTACGCTTCCGTACTCTGCCTATATAACTCCTTGTAAATACCAAGTAATGGTGGAAAAAAAAAATTCGGTAATCATGTATTAAAACATTGTCACCACTTATTGAAATAAGTTATATTAGTGTGATGTGGCATGTAAAAATCAGCATTACACAATATGAAAGATCAGGGTTTTTTTTATTAGTTACAAAAGCAATAAACTAATATAAAAGTATTTTTTAAAAATGTGAAACAAAAAGTGCAATTTCATTTGCCTCCGCCAGCACTGTCAAGTTGTGCTTTGAGCAGCGCTTCAAAAAGGACTTGATGAAGCTGGAACTTAACACGTGCCTTCTCTTCAGGTTTAACTTTAGACAACATGTCTACAAGAAAAGCACCAAATCTGCTGTCCTCACTCTCCCTTTGTCTTGCCAATTCACTTTCCTGGTTTAACCTTTCAAGTCTCATCAGAAGAAATTCCCCAGAGATCCTTTTTCTTTTACGTGAAGAGTCTGGGGTTGAGAGAGTGGACCAAACTGACATGCTTGGTGAGGAAGAGTCATCAGAACATGGAGAGGATGTATATATTGGAGCTGCAGTTAGTGTAGGAGATATGTGATTGTCAATGGGAGCTAGCAAAGCAGGAAGTGGTGAAGGCACTGCTGAGGAGGATGATGATAACCAACTTAAATCACTGCTGCTTTCCAGCTGTTGACTGAGGGCCACAGAACCTTGCTCCTAATATAATAAAACAGGTAAGTATCAAGTGCTTAAAACATTACATTCAAAATGCCTCAATTATATAACCATTCTTTTGAACAACTCATTGGAATTTTCTGTTTATCAAGGACAACTGTAGTACTTTAGAGTAGTGAAGGTAACTCTTCATCTCTATTGTTTGCAAATAGATCGTAGCTATGAAACCATAACAAATCGTACGTTTACATAAACTTTAACAGGGTTTTTTGTACTGTACACACTGAAATTAGAGACCAAGTAGCTGGAAAAACAAAAGATATTTTAAAACTTACTCACCTCATCGTCCATATTGGATAACAAATCTTGAATGTTGTCGCCAACACCCAAATCCAACTTGCGTTGAGTATAAACCAGCGTTGAGTCTGGCTCTTCCTCAGTGGACAAAGTAAACTCTTCATCGCTGTCCAGAGCCATCTCAAGAGCTTCTTCACTGGTGTAAGCGTGCCATCATTGAAAGCAAGTAACTCCATGCTGAAGCTTGTCATTTTATGCCCCTTGAGGGCATGTCCATGGTTACCTGGTGCTTCAGTTCATTATCATATGAACTGCCTGCTCACTAGGAGGAGGGTTCACATTAACTGTGATGAGGTGATTCACTCTTACTTTCATACAAGGTTCCCTAGTTTCTTGAAAATACTCAGAATTCAAGGCCTGGAAAGTACTTATAAACAAACATAGGTCATTTAAAGTGCTTTAATATATAGTTAATGGTGTTATTTCTACAATTTAACTGTTCTGCTTTCAAAAACTGAAAGTCATTTTGCGTTGTTAGCATTGTTTCTTTTAGATTGTGCAGTTTATTCACAGGATTTATTCAAAGAATGTTGTTTACTGTAAACTCACAAACTTTTTGGTCACACTCATAACACATTTTTATTATCTTAATTTAAAATATAAAGGATTTTAAGGATTGATATTTTTCTGAACCCATAACTCTTGAGGTTAGTTTTTAAAAAGAATATATAAACAGGTGTTTTAATATAATGTTAACACATATTTTCTTTGTGAATTTATTTGTGGAGTTTTTACTCCAAATGTCACATCCATAATGTTGGAATTGCTCATTTAATACTTTTTACAATTATTATTAATTTAGGAATAACGACATGTCTTTTGTTCTTTTAGCTACTTGGTCTCTGATTTCATTGTCTAGAGTACCAAATGTCTGATATGGTTATATTTAGCTTTCAAAAACTGAACGAAAGACATTTCTCATTTAAATTTAAATCTTGTACAAAAGCTATGACAAATAATACACATTTTATCAATATTTCCTAAACCTCATTTGAATATTACCAGTATTGATTTCATAGAATTTGTATTAAAGTTCTTTTAACATGACCGTATAAAACGGTCTACATTTATGAAAATGACACATTCAAAAGATCATCATTACTATGACGTTTTATTAGGGATGTCCAGATCCAATTACATGATCGGAAATTAGGCCCGATCATGCGGTTTTATGCTCGATCAGAATCGGACATTACCTCCTGATCAGGACTTAAATATATATATATATATATTTGTCTGAGCCTCAATCATGTGTTCTGAAGTACTCCAGTGGGGTGAGGAGGAAAGTGACATCATTGGTGATTTCTGCACCAGAAAAATCAGTATTGAGACTGATAAACTACATTTTCAACCAGCAAAACATGTCAAGGGGCACAGCAAGCCAATGGGTTGGTGGCTGTCTTTGTCCATTTCACCAAGGCAGATGAGTGCTCATAGGCGCATGCTCGAGTGATGTCATTGTTCCTGTTATGGTTGCCTCGTTGTGTGTGTTTGGAGCTTCGCCACTTTCATTTTTATCATAAAATACATCACCATTCACTAGTATTTGTCTTTCTTACCAAGGGTGAACAAACCCTTGATACATGTATACAAATAAATCTATTCTAAACGTTTTGTCTCTTGAGCATCCACTTAAAGTTTTAGCCTGCTAGCACTGCTGGTCAGCTAAAGCTACCGGCTTCTTTCACTTACTGTCTTTGGTCTTCACCTTGTAAAATGTCGCTTGTGTTTCTATCCTTGTAGTGCAGGAGAAGCATCGGTGGAGGCATTGGAGCTGGAGATGGAAGTAGTGAAGGCACAGATCTGTGACCTCGAGATGAAACGAGCACAGCTCCGGGAACAAGAGGCCTTGCTCAATAGCCCCTGGGCTGCTGCTGAGGTAAGTGTGCAGAACAATCTCAACACTCCATCCACCTCAACCCTGTGTGTTTCTCTGTCCAGGCCCAGCACACTGGATACTGCACGCCCAGGGGTCGTTCACTCCGGCACCGGGCTACCATGGCCCCTGGGTGCAGCCGCATAGGATCGTCACGACATCGCAGTCATCGGCGATTCCATCTATTTTCACGTCCGTGCTGCTTCCACTAAAGGTAACAATGCACACACTTACTGCTTTCCCGGTGCTCATGTTAAGGATGTTTCTGCTAAGGTACCTGCTTTCCTGAGCACTGGTGAGAGCATTGAAGCTGTCATCCACAGCAGGGACGAAAGACACTGGGCTGCGGCAGACGGAGATCCTGAAGAGCGACTTCAGGAGCCTGATTGAGACGGTTCGACGCACTTCGCCCGCCATGCAGAGCATCGTTTCTGGACCACTTCTTACTTACCGCTGAGGAAATGAAAGGTTCAGTAGACTTAAGCAGCCTGGAATCTTTTCTGGGAGCGTCTTAGCCTTTTTCGTGCTGATGGTCTGCACACCAGCAGAGCTGGAGCTGAACTCCCGTCGGACAACATTTCCAGGATGCTTCTTTCTGTCTAACTAGTAAGTGAAAATTCACATTTTAGCCATATAGACTCTTGCTCATCTCATTAAAAACCACTTTATGCATATTTGCCTAACCCCATAGAGACTGTTCCTGTTCCTCATATTAGACCAAGAAGTAAATTTACTATGTATTCTAGAAAATAAAATTAATTAGGAATCAAACCGTAAGAACTGCATAAAACTGAAAATAGAGTTTTAAAAGCTTGGTCTCCTAAACATCAGGTCACTAGTACCTAAAGCGTTTATTGTAATAGAAATAATAACACAATAATTTGAATGCATCCTGTCTCACTGAAACCTGGCTAAAACAAAATGAATATATTAGTTTAAATGAAGCAATTCCTTCAGGATTCTGATATAAGCATGAGGCTTGATGAAGTTGCATCAATCTTTAGTGATATTCTTAATCAGAGAAAGCTTTGGTTTTCTTGTATTACAACCAACGTCTTAAAAGTGGAGCTTTTGAGAGAGGAAATAGAGAATGATTCAGGACTTTGAAATGCGGCCTGATTCATTGAAGAGCCACACATGTAAAAATTTGGCTATATCAGACTCAAAATTGCACAATATATGCCCGACATAATAGCTTGATTTTTGAGCGACACATTTAGGCGCATCAGTTCTGAATGGATGCTGGAACCGAACTGTGTTCAAGAGCTGGATATGATACAGCCCATAGAGAAATGCCTTGATAAACAAGAGAATGGAAAAATTGTTTCATTTCAGGTCATTCCTCTGCTAGCTTTGCTGCAAAAGCTAGCAAAGAGCAAAAATGTCTGGGATTCTCTCAGTAGCGCAGATTTCACAGATGGTGAAATGTTTAAATCAGACAGATGAGCTTTCTCAGCTTATGTCTCTATTTTTATGTTGATGAATTTGAAGTTGTCAATCCACTTGGCTCAAAACGAGGATGACACAAACTTAACGCTGAATATTTAGATTAAACTTATTGTTGAAGCATTTTCCATAGTATATAGCTTAGCCTGTAGCATTAGCATTTAACATTTGCATGTAGCATTAAGGTAACTCGTTCTGTGAGTAAAAACATTCAAAGTGGATGCAAAGTTTTAATAATGTCCAGTGTTAGGGAAAATTAGTTTTGAAAGTAATGCATCACAATACTTAGTTACATTTTAAAGGCAAGTAATATGTTTTGATACTTTTGAGTTACTTTTGCATTACTTTTTCTTACCTGGCTGAGATCTCTTTCAGAACTTTTTTCTTTTCTTTCCAGGTTTTCCTTTTCTTTTTTTAATAGAGGAGCTCTGCAATTAACACACTGTATAATTTCATTTACCTTACATAAAAAAAATATCAATGTAGGATTGTTATCTTCTGACAAGTCCCTGAGCCCAGAGCTATACATGCTGTGTTGATGACGCTAATCGGTGCGCTTGTATTTTGTTTATGCTTGTTGTTTTTCAGATTTCATTATTTAATGTGTATTGATGTACGTTTATTTCATGAATTTCCTTGTTTTCATTTAGGTTGTTTAAGGCAGAATTCAAGTAATCCTCCCTGATTAATTTAACCTGCAAGAGTTGGCATAGACAGCATGGTAAGACCTCAATGCAGACACATGTTAAATAATCCTGATTATTCTGCTGACGGTTATCAGGCCAACATGGTAAAGAAAATATTCTCTGCAGGTTAGATCTCCAAAAACAGGTTTGAACACCCCTGCTCTATTGTACAGTCCTAGCTATCGAGCTCATTAACGTGGTAACTTAGTCCTGGGTGTGGGGTTTTATCACCTACTAGTGGGCGAATGCAGAATTTCAGAGAGCTGCTTAATAAGTTTATGTATCAGTGAAATGTCTGTAAATCTTGTCATTGGTTAAAAAGAATGGAAAAGCAGATTATTTAATGGTACAGTAGTATCTGAATCAGCCGACAACTTATCTGCTCATGCTTTGGCAGGTTTTTTAACAGGAAGAGTTTTGTCTATCAGCTGCAAATGACATTAAGAACAAATGCACTGAGAAAGAGTTAACCATGCGAAGTGCTGGCAGTTACAGGGATAATCTTAATACTGTTGAAGAAGATTCAGCAAACTCATCAGCCTAGGGATCGCCAATGCCTGTTGCTTTTCAGAGGTGAAGCCCTCACCAATATTATATCTCGTTCCACAAGATATTATGCTAGACTTCCAAGAAGGAATCATACTAATGGTACCAAGTCTAAGTATCTACCAGTGGCTAAACAAGAAGTATTTTGGTTTGCGTGACTTCAATTATGAGATTGAGAAACTTCCTTATGGCATTCACACCTTCCCGCTTTTACAGTCACCTCAGCAGAGAATTGTTAGGTAGGCTGTTGTGAAATCTGGTGAGGAGATTGGTTACCACTGCCTTGATGGATACAGAAAGTCACATGGGCAGATACCACAACCACCTAAGGGGGTCGCGTATGCACATGACAGTAAGTAACGCACTCTACACTCGAACGCGTCAACTCCTGGGACTATATGTATGATAGTCTTGGGGAAGTGTCTGTTTGGCCACACAGGGATGTTATTTCAGCGAACATGCTAGCTTAATTTGAGGAAGAATTTCCTAATACTTTTGCACTGAGCTTAAGATTCAGAGACCAAACTCACTAGTGTTTCAGAGTCACACTTCCACACAATCCCAATTCCACCCCTGAAGCCGCCTTTCCGGTGCACATGACATTTGGACAAAACTTCAGAATACATCATTTTCAGTTTTGTCATGCACTATGGGAGAAAAGTTGATTCTAGCTGTTTCAAAAAAACCCAATTTTATATGACACAACACTAGAGTCATTTAGACTCATAAAGAGGAAAAATAAAGCATAAAGGAGAGTAGCCAAGACTGTCGATCTGTTAGGTGTGTTTTGTCACCAAAAAGTTGCCTACCCTATGTACCTTATGCAAACTCATAATTAGCATCTAGCCGGTTGTGACAAAGGAGACTGGCCTGCGGCAGAACTGCTCATAGAGCGCTAACACCAAAATATATGCTGTTACGTCAGCCAATCACAGGATGCACACTGGAGTCGCGCTGCTACAGGAGCTCATACACACACACGGGCAGCATTTTATGCAGTCGTGTGCTCCACATGCGCAAAGTGGTCAGCCAGCCGGGGAAAACCATGTTTTATGTGAGAGGGTGAAGAGACTGGGGAAAATGAAAAAAAAAAAGGGTTTAAAGATCTGTGAAAATGCAAATGAATTGTTTGTATATTTGAAGTTTAATTTCTAATACAAGTGAAGTGTATAGAAGTATGAGTCTGAAAAGTCGCTAATAATATCGATTGGCAACACTGCTAACCTGACATGGTTTAATCCAGACTGGGTGGAGTCTTGCTGCTATAAAAGAGTAGCTCGTGTTTAGTTCAGCGTGGGAGTAGTGGCGTAAGTTGTGGAGTTTTGCAGAAGCTGGAAAGCACATACTGTTGGTTCCCTGTATTTAAATAAAAGAAAAGATTAAGCGCACATGTAAATGCTATGTAAACTAACAGTATGAAATAACAATTTAAGCTGACGAAAATTAACCATGTACCCAAATACAATTAACCCAAATACAAAAAGCCTTTAATGTGCTTGTTTTTTCCCTCTTCATTTTTTTGCTCCATGGGATTCTATATTATCTTCAAATTACAAAGCTAAGTATAACAAGATTAAGTTTATTATGGGACTAAAAAAGTCTTGCCTAATGGCAAACAGTCTGTACACATTAAACCGTCTCCCCTGATCGCTGCTATAATGCTTGAAGTACATCTGCAAAGATTCAAAGTTTAAATAATTTCTTTCAGCAATATTCTCAGCATTACTAAATAAATATAGTAAAACAGAGAAAAACATCAAACAAATCCCAGACGCAAATTGTTTTAGTTGAGAATGTCTTGTTAAAAGAGATGTATAGTTCTTAATTGATATATGTATTGCAGTTGATTAATTTTAGCTTGTGTTCAGTTTGATGGATTGAAAATGTGTTCATATTCACAGACAAAATTTTTAATATAGGTCTAACTATTTTAGTTGTGTTAATGTAGTGTTTTAATCTGATTCTATGTATCCTGTATGAATCATGCTGACGAGGCATTTTTGCTTTAAAAAAAACAACAACTCTGATATCTTTCAGATTTCTTCCATGTGTCTGGCAAAATCACTCCAGTAAGATTTACATTTATCCCAAGGATTTGGTATTTGCATTTCTCAAGGACGTTGGAAATGTTTGTTTTATGAAATGGTATCAGATCACAGCAGTCGTGCTGCTAATGGAAAGCAGCTTGTGGTGTGTGATAAGAAAAAATACAGACAACAGCAGACGTTGAGTGCTCGCATATGAAGGCTACATACAGAAAAACTGCCTAAGAAGACCTTTTATAGTCACATTTTGTAATGTGTTTGGTTTGTTACTCTAAAAATGTATAGTAAATCCTAAGTAAAAGTTAAATGTCACATGAGTGTCAGAAAAATTCTAGAATTAGACGACTTAGATATAGTTCTTACACTCCGTGGTTGTGTAATGCTGCGGTCACACTAGAGTTTGAACAGAAATTCTGTTGTACGGGGCTTCGAAAATATAATCACTCATCCAATCACTAACAATCCATCTCAATAAAGCTGCGGTCACACTGCACTTTTCGCCCCATAGACTTCCATCTATTTGCAAGCAAATGTGACAAACCGGAAACGCAAACTTGTGTGACAAGTTTCGCACTTCGCTGCGTGGCAAAGTTCAAGCTTGGTGAACTCTGACCTGCAAAATCACATCACGTGACTCTGACCTGCAAAATCACATCACGTGACTACTATATTTAAAATACGGACCAATCGCCTGCTTTTTTTAATGTCTAATCATCTTGTTTAATCCCACCCGTGCCGTACGACAGGATCTCGCAAGCTCAAACTCATGCGACCGAGGCATAAAACCTTTAAAAAGGTAAATTTTTTAACTGTTTAATTATCTGCCTTATAATTTGTTTAAAAGATCTCCTTGTGTTTATATCAGATGAGGAAAGACTGCTGTGAAAACATTTTTATTAATTAAACATTAAATTAAGCTCTACGGTGGCACGTTCACTTCACAACAAGAAGGTCGCTGGTTCGAGCCTCGGCTGGGTCAGTTGGCGTTTCTATGTGGAGTTTGCATGTTCTCCCCGTGTTGGCGTGGGTTTCCTCTGGGTGCTCCGGTTTTCCCCACAGACCAAAAAAGGTGAATTGGGTAGGCTAAATTGTCCGTAGTGTATGTGTGTGAATGACTGTGTATGGATGTTTCTCAGTAATAGATTGCAGCTAGAAGAGCATCTGCTGCGTAAATACATATGCTGGAGAAGTTGACAGTTCATTTCGCTGCGGCGACCCCAGAGTTATAAGGAACTAAGCCGAATAGAAAACGAATGAACATTAAATTAACATCTAGAGTTTGCTTGAGTTAATTAAAGTATATTAAATGTTTATTTAATTCTTTCATTTAAGTATGTGGCTAAGAAATAACTATAGTTGATTATTATTATTATTATTTTGATAAGGCAAGTAAAATTCTTGTCCATTGGCCCAATCCTTAGTGTTTAGCCCTTTATAAGTCTGAAATTTAATTCATAATAGACTCAAAATGGTCTTTAATTTGACTCAATGAAACTTGCAGAATCCCTATATGAGTTATTATGGAAAAAAAACATACATTTTATCTAAAATATGAGTATGTTTCAGTTTTCTTAGTAGAGTAGTTTCATAGTAAACAGGATGAAGATGAAAAATGTTGCCAAGGCAATTAAGTGAAGCCAAAAAGTCAGTATAATAACCCTAATCTAAAGAATACCAAAGTTAAAGTTGTTGTAATATGAAGTTCAAAGAGACACAATACTACTAATGTGGTTTAACAGTTGCTTAATAAATCTGTATTGTAATCTTTAAGACGCTGAAGGTGTATAACTCCCATACAACTTCCATGTATTATGAAATCATGCCGCTAGGTGGCAGCATTGAATTTGTCCTGTGATCAGTGCTTTAAAGTGGTGTCTGAGCTAATTAAAACCAACAGGACACTCAATGCAATGTAATACAGTTGCTGAATGATTACAAACATGCTTGAATGATTGATGGTTATGAAAAGCATCATTGTTCCTGACGGTCTCTAATCCATGTAATACATTACAGTTGTTAGCTGGTTTTAAAGTATAGCATACCTAAACAATAAGAGCTATGGCTAAATCTTGATACTATTTAACTGAATGTACTTGCATTCAGCTTTTATTCTCATTCAGATACTCTCACTGTGGTCTTGTTCAAAGTGTCTCAGCCTGCTAGTGGAAATAATCGTATTTGTGACTGAACAAATGCCTGAACATGAGGTACTTTGATTGCTGAAGGGGTCACAGACATCCAACATCACTTCCATACACATCCAGAGGTCCAAACAAAGACACTTAAGCCTTGGAAATACGTCCGGGCGTCATGTGGGCCGAGAGGGGTTTTCTGTCAGGACTGCTGCAGTTGTTTGCAGGACATGTTAAAGTCATCAGAGGCGTATGGAAAATTCTTTGGATTTCATCCCACCCAGTCTGCCTGTTTACACAGCCTCTATATTGTACTGTACACGTCATGCAGTCCTGCAGTGGCCTGTTAAGACTTTAAGATTTAGGATGTTTAACACACATACCGTTTCAAGCAGCTGTTGCACAAAATCAAGAGCAGGGGGTTCTGTTGAAAAAAAAAAAAGTCAGACTTAAAGAGTTTTAACCCCAAAGCCAAACTCTACCCTATCAGTCAAATTTAAGATGCCTCTCCACCCGCAGCAGATCCTGCCCCAGGTGTGCAGGAGATCAGTTATCCTGCACTTCAGACTGTCTTTCTGCTCAGACAGTGACATCTTTATGACCCCAAACACAGTTTTGTGTGAGTAGGAGAGAGGTCTTTTAATGTAATAACAGATTAAATCATGGTCTAGCACCAAATGGAGTTTAACTGGATAATTTCCTAAAGTCAGAATGAAATCTAAATTTACTTATCTTATTTTTTTACCTGTAATGCACAGGACAGTGGAGATTATAGACAGGAAAGTGTTGGAAGAAAAGAAAGGAATGATCGGAAAGGTATAGATACCAAACTCAGGTCACCCTTTTTATGCATGTCAGGGTTTTGCCAGCCTGATCTCACGAGAAAACGTAAGTATATTACGTTTTGACAGTTTAGTGGCTAATTCGTAGGAATTCGTACGAGTTTAGTTGTTCGAAATTGTACGATTTTAAAAAGGAGGCGTGGCACCTAACCCCACCCCTAAACCCAACCGTCATTGGCGGATGAGCAAATCGTACTAAATTGTACGAATTAGATCGTACGAATTAGCTACTAAATCAAAAAGTTACGAATTGCCGTGAGATTGTGTTGGTTTTGCCAAGTACGATGTGATCCTAGATTAACATCTGTGTTGATCCTGGAACATCATTTTTGTTCAAAAAAGTAATCTATGCCTATTCCCTACCGCTAAAGCCAACCAGAACTTCCCAAAATCAGAGGGGAAAAATTGTTGGATAACACTCATGTGAAAGTGCATAAACCTAAAGGTAAGCCCAAACTTAACATAAACGGTAAACGTATCCCTTAATTCTGATTGGCTGATTGGAATGTTGTTCCAGGATCAACGTAGATGTTAATCCAGGAACATGTTCTACTTGGTGAAATCAGGTTAGGAGCATTTCTTCATGTCTTCAACTCTTCATCTGCACACTTCATTATTTTATAAAAATTTATTGGCCCTCACAATCTTTAATGAAATATCATACCAATAAAATTTTATCAAATGTCTCTTGAAACGACTTTTCTTCACTTCTGGTCACATGGAATGCTTTTTGTTAGTCATTTGAGGCGAGGCTATCAGGGCATGTCCAGCCTGATCACACGAGAAAACATAAGTTATTTACGTTTTGTCAGTTTAGTAGCTAATTCGTATGAATTTGTACGATTTTAAAAAGGAGGCGTGGCACCTAACCCCGCCCCTAAACCCAACAGTCATTGGGGGATGAGCAAATCGTACTTAATTGTACGAATAAGATCCTACGAATTCATACGAATTAGCCACTCAATCAAAAAGTTACGAATTGCCGTGAGATTGTGTTGGCATGTCTCATTTCTGTTCTCTACTCTACTCTCATCCAGTCGTCTGTCTTCTTTCATTTTGTTAGCAACACCCATCCTTCAACAATCAAATTGGTTCCCAAACAATAAAATAATCCATTGCCCTACTTTTTTTTCTCATTTGAGGACTGTTTCAAGTGTATATATATCATTATAGAGGAAAAAAGGATAATCTAAATCTCCATTTTATGGCGACTTGATTTAAAAAACATGCAATAGAATTGCTAGCACTGTTCTAATTGGTTTTTTACTAACCTCAAGTGGAAAGACACGATTTCTATGGTTCAGATGTTTCAATCTTGGTTTGGGTCAAGGCTACAAAGATTTTTTTTTTAACACTAGATTTGATTAAATTGATCATAGACTGTAAAACATGTATTTTTATTATATTATTTTTTATTTGAACTCTCTATTAATCATAGAATATGTTACGGTTTCCACAACAATCCAAAACAGAGCTATAGTTTTCAACATTCAGGAGCAATATTTGAAATATTTCTGAAGGACCTAGCATAGGATGTTTAATGTTTTAAAAACTGTAAAATGACACTAGCTTCGTTTCCATCCAAAGATGTGAATTAAATTTATGAGCAAAACAGGAATATCGCATAAAAGATGTGCGAATAAAGCAGCGTTTCCATCCAATGAGTCAAAGAGAACAAAATCAGCACTTCTTAATTAACTGCGCCTCTAATTAACTTAGGTAGGAGAAGCTGCGTGAATCTTTTCTTTATTTAATAAACAACTTGCGTCTCAGAAGATAAATGCCGACATGAACGTTTGAAGGTGTAAAACATAGAGCACAGACGCTCTTGATTTTGGAGGTCATTAATAATATAATAACACTAATACTAAAACAGTTAAGGCATATTACAATAACCAAAACATTTGAGATGTTTTACAATGTGCTCAGTCTGCTGGTTTGTCCATTCACACACATTTTTTCATAACATGATCTGTTCTAACAAAAGCACATGACCTTTTTTAATGCACATACTGGAATATGTTCATTTCATACTGGAGTTCCAGCAAAGTTTAAGCACATAAGTTTATCCCACGCAGTTATGCACATTTTTTTACGTGCATTTTCAAAACTTGTGCACATCTTGGCACATCCATTAACCATTTTAATGCACATATGCAAAAAATGTGCATAAAAATAGGTGGATGGAAACATAGCTAGTGTAACATGTTGCCAAGTTTAATTCTCACATCAGTGATTACAACTCCTAATCACTGTTTCCAAAGGGGGTTAATCATACCCAAATGAAGCTATCCATTAGCATTCCTATTTATCTCAATGCGACTGATCCAACACAGGCTCATTGTGAAAACGTAGCCCTGCGGACGTTTCTGGAGACAGCGAATTACATAGGCGGAGGTACGTATGGCTGCATTTCTTTTTTTTTTTTAAAAGAACACTACATGGCGGTGTGACGCCGTTATTTTTCACGCTTACCAGCTGACCGATTACCTCCGTATGGACGCATTCTGGCAGCAACCAGTTTATCCCGTTAGCGCGCCACGTACGTCGGCAGATTTGAGATGCAGAGAGGAGTTTACCACGAAGACGGGGGTTCGAGTCCGGTGAAGAGCGCTTCCAGAAAGCAGTTAAGACAAAAACAGAATCCAAAATATAAAACAAACAAGTGAATAGCAGGGTGAGAATGTGGTAAAATCTGAAAACGTGGTAAATTAAAAAAAATCAGACGAGGGCTTTTATTTTTTTGGATTGCTTTTGAAACGTGTTGGTTGGGTTTAGGGAAGAAGGGGAGGGGAGGTTTGCTCAGTCAGTCAGAAAGTCTATCAAAAAGTGAGTCGACAAGCAGACGCGAATGGCACTCGCAAGGGAAACTTGAGATCTCAAAAAGCGTACACAGCGACCTCTGGTGGATTCGAGAAAACGAAACCTGCAGAAAAACGTGCCGCCGGGACATTTTTCGCGGTCTCCAGAAACGTCCGTGAAGGTAAGTTTTTCAGAATGAGCCTGGGTTGGACTGATCACTGTTAAAAAAAAACCTTGTCTCGACATGGCGACTAGCTAATAGCACCAAATAATCATGCACTGCTCTAGATTTATTTAGGTTATATTTTGTTCAAATTTCAGGACCATTTTAAGTGGACGTAAGTCATGATAGAGAAAAAAAAGAATTAACTACAGTTTTATAGTGCCTTTAATTACATAATTTGAAAAACTCACATTAATATTGCAAGTATTGTTCTAGTTGGTTCCTTGTTAACCCCAAGCTGAGCTGTATGACTTCACAAATCATAAACATAACAAAATTATTAAATATTACATTTACAACAACATCAACAACAGCACACACAGACAATAGGCAGCTGATTCAGGTGTTGCCTAGCAACCGAAAAAGTGCAGTGCACTATTTTGTCTTGTCGACAAAAAAAAGGTAGTTCAGTACACCTTGCATTCTCAGAAAGGAAAAGTGTGTTCAGCATCGGCCCTAAGGCAATTTTTTGCACTATAAATTCATCAATGACTGTAAAACATGTTTTACTTTTCTAAAAATCACATAACATGTTAGGGTTTCCACAACAATGTAAAAATATTTTCTAAGGATCTAGCATATGATGTTTAATTTTTAAAAAATCATACTAACGCCAAACTTTAAAATGACATTAAAACATGTTTTAAGTTTAATTGTCACACCAGTGATAACCCATGATGACATTTTACAAAGGGGGTTAATCATACCCAAAGGAAGCTATCCATTAGCATTCCTAGTCATCTCAATGTAACTAATGACTGTGAAAAAAAAAATGTCCTGACATGCCGACTGGCTGAAGGCACCACAAAATCCTGCACTGTCCCAAACCCTTCACTGGCAACTATTTTGAGCAGTGTTTTAAAAGCCAGCAGTCTAATTAACATTTTTAAGACCTTCACGGGCAAAACTCGTAGCTTATAATATAATCAAATCATGTTTATTAATCTGTTGCTTGCAAAAATGTTTACTTTTTTGCACATTTGTTCTGCTCTGAATGGTGTGCTTTTGAAATCTTGAGGTTCTGCATTTGAATCGAGGATTCAAAAAAAACTTGTACATTGTAACATTGTTGGTATCTTTCCACTACTCAATAGATTCTTTAGATTATTAAAGTGTTCCTCGCATTAGAACATAGTATGGTATATGCAGAGCTAGTGTCTCTTTCCATACTGATAAACTTCAGGTGAACGGTTAATGTGACTTTTTTCCATTTTAAACGGTTCCTTTTACAGTAATGTAATTAAGCTATAATCAGTTAAATAGACTTTGGCATTCATTTAGTTGCTCAAGCGTAAAACGCACCCGTCAGGATTAGTAGGCTACCAGAGAAGATCCATTGAATATACTGGGGTAAAATAAATGTTTATATTTTAAAGACATGGTGGGGAAAATGTAATTTAAAGCAGTACTTCTTGTACAGTCTGAGACCTTCTTTATATAACGGATATAACCCAGCCAGGGGAGATCGCTAATTTATCAAGAAAACAGACCTTAACGGCATACAGTTCACCGGAAGTGCTTGACCCTAGGTTACTGACAAATTAAAAGTCCTTCTACATACTTCCGCATATACCCTATTGAACTCTTTTCAACCCTGAAGCATCTCTTGTATTGCAATGCTTAATCTTTCCTTATTGGACATTTTAGGAACAAAGCACTTGTGAACTTAAGTTTTTTTTTTTTTCTAAGACAAACATAATAAAATTGGCTTCGAAAATATTGTATCTATCAATTTATGCATTTCAAGAGTTCACACTTAGCTGATAATCAATAAAGCGTATTTGGCATGCTGTCCCGGGAGAGAGCCCTGAGCTCGTAATATCCTCGAGCCCGGGGCTCCCACCTGTTAGAAGGGTGAGAGGGGAGTTCAAGCTCAGGTAGGTCTCGAGAGCTCCCCTGCTTGTCGCTGCGTGAGAAGTGTAAACTAGGGTTGTTTCATTGATAATGTTTAGTCGTTTGACTATGTTT
Source organism: Danio aesculapii (assembly GCF_903798145.1). NCBI lineage: Eukaryota > Metazoa > Chordata > Actinopteri > Cypriniformes > Danionidae > Danio > Danio aesculapii. The sequence goes on along the minus strand of NC_079451.1, from coordinate 3,473,039 downwards.
TATGTTTTTGGACGGTGGGAGGAAACCGGGGGACCCGGGGGAAACCCACGCAAACACGGGGAGAACGTGCAAACTCCGCACAGAAACGCCAACCAGTCCTATAGTAAGTTGGACTAGTGGTGTTCTTGCTGTGAGGCCACAGCGTAGCCGCTGGGCCACCGTGTCGCCCATCGGAAAAAGAGGGAGGAAGTAGGGGTGGAAGGGGGGAGCTTCAAGTCGAAGGTAACTGGAGTGAAAAACTCTGGTTATTTATAATGCGTCCGTAATCATCTAATTGGTCAGATTACGGAGCTAATGTGATCCTCTCGAAATTAGTTCATGAATAAACCACACTTAAAAAAAATGTTTTAACATTTATACATAATTTTTTTCTATGGGACGAATTATGGAGTTGTATTTAAAGAGGACTTCATTTGGCCTTCTTTTTTGTTTGATCAAGTGGCAAACCTATAAAAAATGTAGTTCAAAACTATTAAAAACTATTTTGCCCATATTTTTGGAGTTTGATGTTTGGATTGTTGGATGTTTGCTTTTTGTATGTTTGCACTTAGCAAAAATGTTGTCCAGACCAACCAAAGCCTAGAAAAATTGATGACATCTTGTGGCTAATAAAGGCATAATATATATATATTTTTAAATCTAACATTTCAATGCCACTATTTGACTGTAGGGAACTGTGTGTGAGCTGTTTGACACACTGAGCATGTTATATAGACTTAGACCTTAATTTTGGAATATGATTCATCTTTTTTTCTTTGAAGTAGCCACGTCTTGAACTGATCAGGTTAAGGAAAGCATTTTTAATAAATCTTAATAAAATGTATTTGCTAAAAAGAAAATTGTCTTCAGAGAATCTTGAGGGTTAAAGGCTAAATATGCCATTTTTGCCACTAGAGGGCATGTATTCACAACAAACAAAGGCGTAATTTTATGATGCCATAACTGAGTGAGAAACCATGGAATTTGTGGTCTTCACTACATTCTATGGGACTGACGGGTTTAGCTAAAGCATTCAACACTGCTTCATTCTACTATGATAATAAGAGTAAGGCTGAAAGCTGGTGGAAGTAACAAACTGCGAGCTTTACAAGTTTGTGTTATTTTTATATCTTCTAAATGTGAATTGTGTCACTGTTTTGGTGCACACTAGCTAATAAATATCCTTAAAACTAACAGACTGAAACTGACATCTTAAAAATCTATTTTATTTATCAGGACCTTTAAGAACTGTTGAATGGCAGGTTCTTTGTTTAACCATAGCCGTTCTTTTTTTGACCTTCGTTTTAAAGAATGTAATGACATCTTTTAACAGCAGGTGCTTATTGGCTCATGTTAACCAGCAAAACCTCTTGTTCTGAGCATCTATTCATACATCTTCCTTGTTTGGACAAGCAGGAACACTGTCACAAACTGACGCCACTTGTTGAGCAAATACTGAAGCACTACAACGTCATGACAGTGTTTACACTTTTCAGCAAGTTTGCCCACTAAGGTCTTTCATAGTTCCCCCAGCACATTAAACCAGAATAGCACAGCATATGTTAGCATAAACAAAACACAGAATGACATTGCACAAGTGCAGTTCAGTCAGTACAGTTAACTGAAGGCAGCTAAAAATATCCCTCCTAAGTTTTTTTATTAGCATTGATGACCCATGTAAAGTTTCTATTGCTCAAAATATTCTGTATAGTGAAAAAAGTATCTTAAAGGGGACCTTTTAAGCCCATTTTAAACAATGTAAAATAAGGCTCTAAAAATGGCTCAGAAGAAGGCAGTCTATGGACACTCCAGTGTTCATCGTTGCATCCTAAAACTTGATATTTAAAATGCAACCTCTTAAGGTGTGTTCACACCCGATGCGGATTAAGCGTCAAGCGCAAGTGATTTACATGTTAAGTCAATGCAAAGATGCGAATAGACATCCTGAGGCGCGAATTGAGCATTTTGCGCATTTGACGCGTTTAAGGTGAAAAATGCTCGAGTTAGAAAATATGATCTTTAGCGAACATTCGTGCTGTGTTAACCAATCAGAAGATTGCTCTTGTATGGGCGTGATTATGACATAGCACCTGTTGTTGGTGTCCCGAGGGGAAATTCGAAAAGGGTATAAACAGAGGTCGGAGCCAGCTCCAAGTGGGTGGGCCTTCGAGCTCTAAGTGGGCTGTACAAACCTGGAGTTTTATTTATTGTCTTGTACATGACAGTGTCCAATAATGTATTTTAGGAATGTCTACACCTACCATAGCCCTAAACCCAACCTCACAGTAACCTGTTGTGTTTTATTAACGTCTACACCTACCCCAACTATAACCCCCACCTAACAGTAACCTGATGGGTTTTATTAATATCTGCTCCACCTACACCACCTAAACCTAACCTACTTGTGGTTTAAGTCCCTCCCACTTGGAGGTCACCCAACCTACTTGTGGTGTAAACCCTCCCACTTGGAGGTCTCCGGACTGCCACGATACCTACTTGAGAAATCTTCCTGCCGACACGGGACAACAGCTCATCAAACTGGGCTCTGCTCAGTCGGAAGTACCACTGAAAGCTTCCATCATCTAGGTATAGTTTCTGGAGGAGTTGATAAACTCACAGAGCTATGTGCTCCTCTGAAAGGATCTAGTGGACTCAGACATGGCGCCGAATGAATGAATCTACGCTGTTTTTCAGTCTTCCTAAAGCACAGTGTCAATAAAAACCATGTTAGCCATTCAGCAACGAAACTAGTCATCGGGCGGACAGAAGCCCAGCCCATGATGTGAATCCACGACTACTGTGTAGTGAATTTGACACGCAAATGAAGCAAGTAAACTCAAAATATTCATGTGTCGAATTTACATACGAATAGCGTGTATATTCGCGTACGTCACATCTGGTGTGAACACCGCATCAGTCGCTGACAGTTTTTAATGACAAATTATAATGGCTTGCTTCTCACTTAGGGCTGGCTATGTTAATGAGGAAGAGATTGTCACCAATGGGTGGCGCTCTCTCCCACTGATGACAATTACAAAGGGAGAATGTCAATCAAAGTGTGAAAAAATATAGATTTAATGAATTTTCATCATTGGAGTATAACTATATTCACACACTTTTGCCACACAACTGTGTTTAAACACCTTATAGTAATATTTTTAAATTAAAGGTCTCCTTTAAGAGCTATATTCTTAAAAGTTTCTAGAGAATGCAGAAGGTAATTTTGTTTTTAAAAGTCAGCTTAAGATTTTGGTCTCGTTTATGCAAATATAAAAGAAAATTCAAAGAGACACCGCAAACTTCCTCAGCCAGTTAGTTAAATCAAAAGCAGCTGGATCCCAGCAAGGCATGGCTGTTCTCCGTGGCCTTGATTGGCACGTGGGGCAATGGAGAGATCACCAGTGGAAAATAAACCGAAGGCCCATTCTCTTGATGATGTCAAACCATGCCTGGTTAATGAGTCTGGGCAAATGCTATCCGTGGCTTTGAGTCTCGTATCAAGTGGGAAAATGAAACAAGTCTATACGCAGAAACCTATACGCAGTAGCAGAGGGTATGGGGTTGATGAATGGTCGGGCCTGTTCAAATAAACCCCTGCTCGCTGTTATTACAATGACGTATGCGTTGGCGGCTAATGAAGAACTTCCAAACCTCTAAAATGTTGGTGAGGTGAAGAAAAAAAACTGTGAAAATGAATTGCTCCAGGCAGACGCACAATTCCTTCCCTTGCCTCTCATACATCCTGACCAGCTTCTTCAGGGACCACTGTGTCTCTCTGAGACTGACAGGGCTGAACTGTTATCTAAATATGGCCTGTCACAAACTGAAGACTTTTGCAGGAGCGATGAGAAGACTAAATCCAGCCGGAATGATTTTCCAGAGCTAATTCTGCGTTTGCTTTTCTTTGCACAGCATAACCAACTTGAGCTGGAAGACAAACCTTTAGTTTTTTTGGTTTACCTTGGTCTTATTTTATGGCTGTTCTTTCCAGAATTATGATGGAGGACATGGCTTGAGTCATTTATTGCATTTATACACATATTATAATCTCTGCGACACATTTAAACCCCATAAATTAGTGCAGTGCTAAACATCCCAGCGCTAACCAACAATGACATTTATTAACAAATAAATTTGTAAAACTTTACAGAGCGTTTGCTATTTGCGCCATATTTATGGTATTTCAAAAATTTGATGACTTCCTAATAGGCCCGCTCTTTCACAGCACGACTATATTAATGTGTCTGGCAAAGCCACTGTTGCATTTCATGGCCTCTTGCTCAATGATGGTTTAAACACTGGTCTAGTCTTGCTGTTTTCCATCCGCCGATGACACCAAGTATGCTGGAATGTGTCACCATTTCAACATAGTCTGGCTAATACCTTTCCCATCATCCTCATGTCAGCACTCGTTGCCAAGAACTGGCATTTCTCTGAAAGCCAAATGCTTTGAACAATGTGCACGCTGTCCCAGTCTATTTTAGTTGTGTTTTAAAGCAGAAGTTCATAAAAAATGACATTTCTCTTATTATTTACTCAGTGCGTCCAGCGGCCAACATCCAATATGACTGATTCCAACACAAGAACACATTGACTAATGGGGTTTGATGCTCTAAAAGGGAGACATACTTATAAAAGAACCATACAGATTATTTCTGTGCTATGTATAGACATTTTAGAAAGCTTGAAGATATTCAATTGAAACTTCTTAAAATTGAAGACAGGTTGTCTCAGAGCTGCCAGATGTAATTAGAAAACTTTTATCAAAGAACATTTTTGAGTACTCTAATTTGTCTCCTATTGCATGTTAAAATTACTTCTTTGAAAACTTGGTTTAATGCACGTTATGCTCTAAATACACGCATAACTCATTAAGAGAATAAGCACAACCCAGAAAAATGTTCCCAGAAGTGTTTCATTCAACATCATGAAGACCCATATTTGTGTAAACTAATCTTTACATGTTATTTTATGTTTTATCTTGACATTTGTTTGAACAATTTTTCATGTTAACTGGGACACTGGATCAATTGTCCAACTGTGTCTTTTGATTTTCCTGAAACATCCGACCACAACACATATTAGTGTGTTGTGATAGCTGGCCAGGGTGGATAGGGTGATAGATGGCACATGTGGCGTAGGTATGGCATGGCTGAACAGATATGGGCCAGATTATTAACATATATGTTTTGCCATAAACACAATATATGCTTTTAATCCATGCGCAGTACATCTCTATGCGGTTAAAGAACAGACTTTCACAGATGCTTGAAACTGAATTAGAGATGTGACTATCACTTACCATGCAGCCTCTTTACAAGTATTTCAAAGCGTGAGTCACATGAAATGGTCAGATCAGCATCTGTGTTCAATATAATATGAGTGTGGGAGTCTGAAGAGGAGACAGATGTGCTCTTCCAAACAGGAGCTTCCATAATCACTTTAAAATGGAAATTTTGCTTTGCATTACCCTAAATGGGACGGGTGATCATTTCAGCTGATTTTTTTTTGCCAAGAAGTCATTTTTGGAAGAGCGTTGAGATCATAAATGAAAATTAAAAGCCACAGTGATGCCTTTCAATCTAAAGTGAGCAATTCTCTTTCAAATAGGTCACGTGAATGATAAAACCTTTGACTATTAAAACGTTAAAAAGAATCATTCACTACATTTACATACACACTAATAATAATAATAATAATAATAATTCCAATAATGAGTTTCCTTGCAGGTCTAACAGTAATCAAACCATAACGGAAAAACAAAACACGGTATGCCCCTTACAGTATGAACCACAATACTCGAGTAAACAACGGCATAATTTACTGACAATGATCACCTCAGGTACAGATTATGTGCTTTATATAATTTTACGTAACATTCAACATGGGCTCATTCTGAAACCTTAGCCCTTTATACATTTCTGGAGATGATCAATAATGTAGCCAGAAGTACGTATGGCTGCATTTAATATTTTAAATAAATGCTACGGGGTGGTATGACGCTGTTCCTTTTCACGCTTATCTTTCCACCTTATTCATAGCTGACCGCTTACCTCGTATGGACGGCTTTCCTGCTGTTACCAGTTTGTCTAGTTGGCTCATCATGTACGTTGGTGGACTTGAGATGCAGAGGAGATGAACACAACGGCGGGATTTGAGTCTGGCGAAGAACGATTCCAAACGACAAAAAGGTAAACAATAGGGTGAGAATGTGGTAAAAGGTGGTAAAAATCAGACGAGGGCTTTTCTTTTTCTGAATTGCTTTTTAAATTTGTCGGTTGGGTTAAGAAAGTGAGTGGTCGAGTAAATCTGTGCCTTTAAAATAACATTGGTTGGGATTAAGGTAGGGTGGATCAGTTGATTGGTCAGTCAGTCAGTCAAACAGTGGCCTCCATTGGATTTAAGAGAACAGCAGGCGTGAATGGCACTCGTGAGAGAAATTTGAGATCTCAAAAAGAGTACACGGCGGCCTCTGTTGGATTTCCCTGCTGAAAAATCCAGCTTAAACCAGCCTAGGCTGGTTGGCTGGTTTTAGCTGGTCGACCAGCCTGGTTTTAGAGGGGTTTTGGCCATTTCCAGGCTGGTTTCCAGTCATTTCCAGCCTGGTCTTAGCTGGTCAGGCTGGAAAATGACCAGCTAAAACCAGCTTGACCAGCCAAAACCAGCTATGTCCAGCTTAAACCAGGCTGGAAATGACTGGAAACCAGCCTGGAAATGGCCAAAACCCCTCTAAAACTAGGCTGGTTTAAGGTGGATTTTTCAGTAGGGTTGTGAAAAAAAAAGTAGCCCCTGGGACTTATTTGCCGGTCTCCAGAAAAATAGAGATATATAGGGGTACGTTTTCAGAATGAGCCTGGGTTGGTATTTTTTGTTACCATCTTTAAAGCAGAAGCAGATACATAAGATCTTGTAAAATAATAATCTAATAAAATAACTGGCAAAACGTTTGAAAATGATGTTAGAACTGACTCAATGCAAACTAACACATCAGTAATTCTTGCATGTACATTTAATAATGTTAAAAAGAACTAGTATTTAGGCCTATCAAATAGATTGTATACCTTACCATTTGATTTGAACTCCCAATTGGTACCATTGAGTTATGATGTAAATGCCACGTCAGCTGGGTTAATCTGTGCTTCCACAAACCTATTGTGGATGAAGGATCAGAGACTGGAGAAGAAAGTTATGTTTAGCAGACTTCAGCGATTTAGAGTGTAGGGAAAGTTTCAGTGACAGACATCATTCATAGAACTGTATGAACTTCTTCATCACCAAATGAGTCCACTAGAGCTTTCCAGTCATCTACCTGAGCACTGGAGCTGAGGTTATACAAGCTGTGTGGAGTGAGGTCATTTCCAGTCACACTATAAGAGTACTGTCAAAATGATGTGTATTTGATCTGTAAATGTATAATAGGCATGTCATTTGATTCAGTTAAAGTGCAAAATGAGGACTAAGCGAGGAACACAACAGTTTGAAAGCACATTCCAATGAGGGCACAATGTACTGCCATCCTCACGAGCGTATGGCAATAATGCAAATAAGGTTTTTACATGCCTGAATACTTGATCTAAATCAGTGAATGCCACCCATGTCAGTTTTATTATGCTTCCTTTGCATATTCTTACTTTTTCTCAAGGGTGCGATACTGAAAATTTGATATGTTGGAGGACAGACAAAAAGCACGGTCAAGACCCTTAATCAATGTTGACTCTTTATCACTCTAATCTCCAATCCTCACATTCTGCCTTATTTTCTCTCTAATTCATCTCTCTAGAGCAGTGTTTCCCAACCCTGTTCCCAAAGGCACATCGACAGTACACATTTTCAACCTCTCCCTAATCAAACACACCTGAATCAAATCAGAACATTAGAAAGGACTCCAAAAGCTGAAGTTAATGGGTCAGATATAGGAGACATCCAAAATATGTACTGTTGGTGTGCCTCCAGGAACAGGGTTGGGAAAGACTGCTCTAGAGGAGCACCACATACTAGGATCTGAAGACTTCTCCTAAAATATTCTGGAATTTCCTTTTAATGGCTGCCTTTAAACATCTGATCTGCACATGAGTAGTGTCAGCACACACCCTTAAAATACAAAAAAAGGATTCAAAATCCTCAGTGTCGAGCAACTCATATCTTTTAGTATGTACTATGGGTCACAATGAACTGCAAATACAGCTTTTGTGTTTGAAGTCTAGAATGTAAGTAGGTACATTACATGGTGTCTGATTTGAGGACACCAATGAACAACACAGTGAAACTATGGGATGAAGAAGGAAGAGGCAGCCACTATTCAAAACCAAAACAAACCATCAGATTGGCAACTATGAATGTAAATCAGTGCATAAAGATGTTGTTTGTGCGAGAAAGAATTTGGGCATCACAGCTGCTGACTGGGAGGAGAATGACTGTAATTCACGCATGCAGTATTAATTAGTTGTGTGATGCGTTTCAACACTAGAGAAAACAAGAGTGTACGCAGATCGTTTCATGATACGTGCTCTTCTTAATTTTTAATTGTTGACATAACCTTTTATCTATGTACATTTTAGAATAGTGACTATTCTCTGTGGGTTTTAGTTTTTAGTTTAGTTTTCTTTGCGCTGTTTTGTTCCTAATTTATTTTCAATTAATACTTGCTGCATGTGGATCCACCTCTCGAGCCGGTCTCATGCACCAGTTTTTGTGACTGACAACTGACGGATTCAGCAGCTGACCCTGTAACAATTCTAAGTGGTATCTTTCAAGATCACTGCCCCCTTAAAAGGTATGTGGAAGACTTTTTGGAATAATGCCATCTCATTACTCAGGACGAGATGGCAATCAAGGACTTATTCTGGAGTTTGGACCCTTGCTTTGAGACTACCTGAAAAGGACTCCAGTTGGACATTGGTACAATACCTGGATTTTTTTGTTTTGTGGATCTCCATTCACAGAGGGTGAGATAAAGGACATCATGCCTAAATATTGTTGGGGGGGGGAGGGGCAGTAACAGTTCACATCCAGCTCCCAAGATGGCCAGTCCAGTACTTCTCAAGATGGCTGCCACAAGTGCACTGCTTCCCAAGATGGCTACCACCAGCCCACAGTGGCCAAATTCATTTTCTGAGTCCCACGAATGGCCAGAGATGCAACCTGAATCCCACAAACAGCCTGAGTCCCACAAAAGGCCAGAGCCACAACTTGAGTCCCATGAATGGCCAGAGCCGCTTACGAATGGCAAGAGCCCCAGCCAAAGTCCTACGAATGGCCAGAGCCACCACCTGAGACCCACAAATGGCTACCAGAGCCATGTGACTTCTCTATGTTTCTTGATCCTAAGCCTCTTAACCCATTGGGGTTATCTGACCGGTCAGTGTCTCCTGATCCACTTGGGTTGTCTAAACCACCAGTGTGACCAAGAGCCTCCTGACTCACTGGGGTTGTCTGATCCGCCAGCATCTCTTGAACCAGTGCCTCCAGGCCCTCCGCAGCTCCACACACTATATATATATATATATATATATATATATATATATATATATATATATATATATATATGAAACTACAGTAAGTATATCAGTGATACTAATTACCCTGAAGCAAGCATCTTGTTTTTGAACTTTTGTCTAGACAGCCAATGATACATTCAGCAACCACAAGAATCTTAGTTATCAATCGCGAGACAGATCTCTTGCAAACCTGCACACTGCTGAGCACAGAGAAGATGATGAAGACTGAGTCATAGAAAAACTCTTTTCTGGCAATGAGTTCACTAGAATAAGCAAAAGACAACCTGAAACAACCCAGCTTCTTATATTGTACTACAGAAATACAGTAGTAGGTTTTCTTCTGAGTGCTTTAGAGTTACACTGATGTAATGGTCACAAAATGTACTTCAAATGAATGAAAATGATTGGATATTGTTACATCAGATAAGTCACTGAACAAATAATACTTTTAATTACTGACTTCAAAGCTATTACACAAAACATTTAAAAATACATCAGTTATTGGTCAGTTTGTACAAATACAGTACACAAAAAGGAAACATGAAGCCTTAATTTAAGCAGAAGATATTTAAGTATTATTAGTGAGAATAAATTGAGATCCTGCATTTTCTGCTTACTAGCACGATGTTTTAATCTTCAAAACTGGCATCTGCTGCTAACTGCGAACACATGCTAGTGATTTCTCTCTCGTTTTTACTGATATGGTCCAGTTGAAATGAATTACAGCAGATTTATGTTTACAGTCATAATTATTTTGTTCAGAAGCGTCAGATAGAGCCAACACAGAGTACTTGCAGTTCTTTTCCTGGTGCATAGCTTAAGCTTCATAGGGCTTTTCACATGTGAAATTGTTAACCCTGCATCATCCCAAACCCTCCTAGGTTATCTGTAATCATGTTATACACTGGTCATATACTATACCTGGGGTTAACAAATATTACTGTGTATTCATTAACATGTGTTTCACACTGTACATTCCTAAACCCTGGGTTTATTACGTTCTTTGCGTTGTCATGGTAGCTGATAGGATTAACCAACCTAGGTTCAGTCTGAAAATGTACGTCTATATATATTTTGGAGGGCGCCAAATATGTCCCAGGAGCTACTTTTTTTTTCTTTTGCAATTTTAGTTTTTGCATATCCACCAGAGGTCGCTGTGTATGCATTTTGAGATCTCAGATTTCTGTCGCGAGTGCCTGCTGTTCTCACGTAAAACCCACCAGAAGCCGTTGTCAACTGACTAAATGACTGACTGACCGATCGACTGAACCACCCTCCTCCTTACCTCAACCCAACCAATTGTATTGATTGACCCTCCCACCCACTTCTCTAAACCCACCCAATAATTTTTACAAGCAATCCAGAAAAAGAAAAGCCTACTGATTTTTACCATGTTTTCAGATTATACCACATTCTCACCCTGTTATTTACTTGTTTATTTTATTTGCTTCTGTTTTTGTTTTACCTGCTTTCTGAAGCTGTTCTTCAACGGAGTCAAACCTAGTCGTCATGGTCAACTCTTCTCTGCGTCTCAAGTCCGCCAACGTACATAGCAAGTTAGTGGGACGAACTCTTAACAGCAGGAAACGGAAGTGAGCGCTCAGCTGGTAAGTTCGAAAAGGAACGGCGTTATACAGCCCCGTAGCGTTCATTTTAAAAATGAAATGCAGCCACACGTACTTCTGGCTACATAATTCGCAATCTCCAGAAGCGTATATAGGGTTACGTTTTCAGAATGAGCCTATGTTGGGATTAACAGCAGGTAATCTTAGACTATATTTACAATAATCCAGATCAATAAAATAAAAAAAACATTTGTGTCTAAAAACGTTCCATGTCCACACCATCATTTTCAATTCTTTCCGTCACACTAAAATGACTGAAAATGCTTTTGTTCATGTACTGCGCATGCACACAGATGTAAGACGCTTTTACCTGCAGCATAATCGCCTGCCATTTATTTACACTCCGTCTAATTGAAATGTTGCAGCAAAATGTCGTAACTGTGACAAAATAGAATAAAATTTAAGTAAACTAATAAAACAAAGCAAACAAAACAAAATTGAACTAAACAAACAAAACTAAACAAAATGAAAAATAAACTGAACAAAAAGAAACATGCATGCACACACAAAAAACAAATAACAAAATAAAACTAAAATACAAATAAAGAATACAAAGAAATATTGACGTTTGCAGTGGGTGGCTCAGTGGTTAGCACTGTTTCCTCACAGCAAGAAGGTTGCTGGTTCAAGTCCCGGCTGAGTCAGTTGGCATTTCTGTGTGGAGTTTGCATGTTCTCCCCATGTTGGCGTTGGTTTCCTCTGGGTGCTCCGGTTTCCCCCACTGTTCAAAGACACTGGTATAGATGAATTAAAGGGCACCTATGGTAAAAAATCTACTTTTCAAGCTGTTTGGACAGACATGTGTGTAGGTATAGTGTATAGACCATCATATTGGGGTGATATAAGCACACCCAGTGTTTTTTATTTCAATTTAACAACATAAAAAATGGTGGACCAATTGGACCGGTTTCAGACCGACTGCAACTTTACGTAGGAGTGCGGTCCCCCCGCCCACCAATATTGATTGACAGGCGCGTCATCATATCCTCAGTTTGTTGATTCACGTCCGCCATTTTCAGCGCGAGTCGAAGCGATATCACTAAAGGAACATGCTAGCTCTATTTTTAGATGCAAGGCTCATTGGGCTCAACACAAGATCAATATTCTCCACATTATCGCTCTAATCGGAATTATTGGTTGTATCTTTAGGTAGGTTTGCAAACATGTGTACTTCTCATTGAGTCTACATTATACTTCAGCCGTTTGCATTTTTCGCGATCACAGAAGCTCCCTTAACTAGGTGCTGCTGTACCTGACGCAGCGCTATGCATTTTAGAATTCTAAACATAGGTTTCTATCGGGGTACACACAACGGCGCTTCAAGTCGGCGGCTGGGCACCGCAGACAGCCGCCGACTTGAAGTGCCGTTGTGCGTACCCTGATAGAAACCTGTGTTTAGAATTCTAAAATGCGTGGCGCGACGATTCGGGACACTTCATGTTTCTGCCGCACCACAGAGAGTGTCTGGTGTGCCGTGTCGCAGCTTCGAGCGATGCATCCCGTGCCTCAGTCAAAGTTAATTCAGTGTGCGTGGTTATTAGTCTCGGTGTACAAGCTCGGCACTTGAAACTAGCACACAGTTGGCTGTAAAACTGTACATAGACACAAATAATTTTGTACTCTCTGCTTGGTCTGTGTCCGAGTCGTACATGTACGACTGATTGCTGATCCTCTCACTCCTGCTCCTTCTCTCAGTCTGCCTGTCTGACTCTGTTGCAAACACAGAGCGGGTGAGCGCATGGCTCCGCCCCCTTGTTACGTTGGGCGGGAAGCCAAAACTAATCTACATGTGAAGCAACACACCCATAAATCAGCGAACTGTGGACACGCCCCCAACATGACACTTTTTAACACATTATAATAAAAAAATCTGAATTGTGTTTTAAACTGAACCTAAACTGGCACACTCAGAACAACCATAATATTAATATTAAATCATAAAAAAGAGGTAAACTATGTGCCCTTTAAATAAACTAAATTGGCCGTTGTTAATGTCTGTGAATGTGTGTTTCCCAGTACCTGGTACCAGCTGTGTAAAACATATGCTGAATAAGTTGCCAGTTCGTTCCGCTGTGTCACCCCTAATGAATAAAGGGACAAAGCCAAAGGAAGATGAATGAATGACATGTGCAGTTGTTGAACATTTAAGGTATTGTTCATCCAAAAATTTAATTACCTCATCATTTACTCCCCCCTCACTTGTTCAAAAAGTTTCTTCTGTTGAACACTATAGAAGATATTTAGAAAAATTTTGGTTGCTGGAACCCATTGACTTTTTTTATTTAATTACTATGGAAGTTGATGATAGGTAACATCAACCATCATTCTTAAACATATCTTCATCTGTGTTCAACAGAAGAAACAAACTCAAAAAGATTTAAAACCACATGAGAGCGAGCAAAGGGTAAGGTTATTTATATTTTTGAGTAAACTATCTCTTTATTAGATCCTAGTTAATATGTTTGATTTCGTCCACATTGATTTTGATGTTAGCCCTACAGAAAAAAACAGCTTAAACCAGCCTAGGCTGGTTGGCTGGTTTTACCTGGTCGACCAGCCTGGTTTTAGAGAGGTTTTGGCCATTTCCAGGCTGGTTTCCAGACATTTCCAGCCTGGTCTTAGCTGGTCAGGCTGGAAAATGACCAGCTAAAACCAGCTTGACCAGCCTAGACAAGCTGGGAGCCCAGCTTAAACCAGCTATGTCCAGCTTAAACCAGGCTGGTCAAGCTGGTTTTAGCTGGTCATTGTCCAGCCTGACCAGCTAAGACCAGGCTGGAAATGGCTGGAAACCAGCCTGGAAATGGCCAAAACCCCTCTAAAACCAGGCTGGTCAACCAGTTAAAACCAGCCAACCAGCCTAGGCTGGTTTAAGCTGGAATTTTTAGCAGGGAGTTCTTCCACTAAGCATGTGTGTGCTTGTTAAAATTAATTTGGGTATTTATTGCTCAGTTACAGCTGCAGAGCAAATGCGTCTGATCCATTTTAAAGCAATTATTCAGTAAGAAGTGGACTCAGATGGGCTCACCTCACCCAATTACAATTAAGTGGAAGTAATACACGCTGTACTGGATGACGTAACGGTGCAGGTATGCCGTATGCTAACAGCTGTTTTCAGGCCTGTTAAAGCCTCCTGCATGAGTAAACGTGCTGCCATCAGATCTCACGTTTTGTTGCACATACCTGCAGACCACAGGCGGCCCGGGCTCCTTTCCTCTCCGCTGCCGAGCTTCCCAAACACTTTCCAGATTGTGTTGCAGATATAGCCCACAGCCATACTTTTCCATTCGCTAATCTCACGACTCATGTGTCGTCAGCTTTCGGCCACAACAATGGTGAGAAGTGTGGAATCAGCAGCGTCTCCCCTCTGATTCATCCACTTTATGAGCTGCTGAGGGAGACTTCTCAGAACAGGTTAAAGTTTGTTCACGCGTGTTCTGTGCATTAGCCAAAGAGTGACTCAGTTTTTTATCGTTTTTAACAGCTGTCATGTATGTAAAATTAGGAATTAAAGAAAAGTACAACACAAACCAGCTTTCTAAAGGGGGTTTTTAGGGTGGGCACATTTATCACTGTCTTTGTGTGACTGTTCATGGTACATCAGCACAGTGTTGGGCAGTAGCATTGCTACAAGTAGTGGCGCTACTAGCTTAACTACATTTCTCATTAGCCTGGCGGTAGCGTCGCTACTTTATAAATCAAATAGCTTTTCAGTAGGGAAGCTATTATTTCAGTCAAGTAGCGCAGTAGTATCTGCACAAGCTACATTTACCAATCGCGGATCATTAAGTGACGCCACTGACATTCACAGAGCTGTGAGGCCAGTGTCTAGCTGATGAAGGTAAATCCATATGATGGCAAGAATAACGATTTCTACTTCTTCCTGTTTTACGGTGGTCGACAACAAACTTTTTTGTGCGTTACTGCCACCTCTTGCTCCAGTCGGTGACGTCGCCAACCCATTAGGCTAACACGAGAAATTTGCTTGATGGAAAGATGACTGAGGGAGAGGAGTTATTCTGAAGCAGGATTCCTCGTGACCATTACTAATGTACATTATGTAGTGTAATTCATTAATGAAGAGTTGTAAATATATATATATATATATATATATATATATATATATATATATATATACACACACACACACAATATAATGCTTATTCCTAAACATTGCCCTTCACTATAAATTACTATAGTATTTTAAATGTTTAACACCTGGTTTTATTAGATTTTTTGCTTTTTCTGTTGTATTATAATGTGTTTCTGTTTAGTACAGCATATTATTTACAGTAAATAACTGAACTGAACAATTCTGCCTCATATGTTTCACTGACAATTTTATTGATCACTAAGATATGATTGACTTGGATTGAAGTTGCTTGGATTTAAAAATTGAAATTGCAAAAGTAGCTTAAATGTAGCTAAGCTACTTTTGCCACGTAGCTTTTAGCTTAGCTTGCTACATTATTTACTTAGACGCATTAAGGTAAGTGGCAACGGTTACTCTTACACTCTCACAGACACAAAGGTCACGTTAACACTGTCAGGTCTTGATGCCCAATTCGGATTTGTTGCCTATATCTGATTTTTTTGCCTGTCCATTTACACGTTCTTTTAATTGTAAACTATATCCGATTCGTGTGTTTACACTTGCCATACAATTTACTACGTTGTGCATGTGTAAAGGCAGGTTCTAGCACAGGCATGGGCAAACTCGATCCTCGAGGGCCGGTGTCCCTGCAGAGTTTTGCTCCAACACTAATCAAACACACCTGAACACCCTAATTAGTGTCTTCAAGATCACTAGAAAGCTACAAGCAGGTGTGTTTGATTAGGGTTGGTGCAAAACTATGCAGGGACACCGGCCCTCCAGGATCGAGTTTGCCCATCCCTGTTCTAGCATCTGCACCAAGCTAGCCATGGTGGAAGAAATTGTCTTGCTTTTAGAAATTTGCGAAGTTCGCCTAACTTTAAAGTGATTTTGAGGCGAAGGAGGGAGGCGCCTATGGTTTACGTGGTGTCCACCACCATTCAGAGGAATTTGTGAGTATGAGAGAGATCTCGGGTCTGGTGGAAGCAAATAGTGGCAGTCTTTAATGAGGAGCAGTGGGTCCGAAAGTTTAGGATGAGCAAACCAACATTTGATATGCTATGTCAAAGCTTGTCCACATACCTGTCCCACAAGGACACATCGTTTTATCGGGTCATCCCTTTGGAGATGCGCGTAGGGTTGCACACTTTGCAAGCAACAAGTGCGGGCTTATTTACTGCATCGGCGTCTTCACACACGCTCTTCCTTCTACGTTATTAAATTGTCAACATTGTCGCAAGTTTAATGACGTTTAAAACAGAACATCTCAATAAATCCGATCCGCCTGTTTACATGATAGTCGCATTGTGACATATACGATTTACATCTGATTCAACATATGAAGGAGGCCTGAAATAAATCTCTAAATATCCCAATGCATGTTTTTTTTGTGATCCGATTTGTTACATATGAGCAAAAAATTGGGAATTGGGTCACATTTAACTGGCAGTGTAAACGGGGCTAAAGTTTTTTTGCACAGGCCTTTCTAAAGGATTAATGGTGTAAACTAATGATCAACAGTAAAAACGTACACATTTTACCAACAGGGAAAATCACCAACAATCAAGAATGCATAATTATATATGTATATATAATTATATATGGTTTTGCAATAAAAAAAAGGCTATAAATGGAAGCGAATAGGGCAAAAACAGCTACAAACAGTAAATTAGGGTAGAGAAATGTACTCTTTTGCTGCACAAAAGCAATGTTGTTACTAATCTTTCACATGTCCAAGACAAAAAATTGTTTATAATCCATCAGTAGTTACTTTTTAAATGTTATTAAAATATGTTAAGTTATTTTGGGTTTTTTTTTTTCACCAAATCAGGGACATTATTTATGAATTTGTCTATTAAGTAGTAAGAAAATCCTGTAATTAAAAAAAAAACATACATTTAGTAGTTTTGATGAAGACATCCCTGCTGAAAAATCCAGCTTAAACCAGCCTAGGCTGGTTGGCTGGTTTTAGCTGGTCGACCAGCCTGGTTTAAGAGGGGTTTTTTTTCATTTCCAGGCTGGTTTCCAGTCATTTCCAGCCTGGTCTTAGCTGGTCAGGCTGCAAAATGACCAGCTAAATCCACCTAAAACCAGCTTGACCAGCCAAAACCAGCCATGTCCAGCTTAAACCAGGCTGGTCAAGCTGGTTTTAGCTGGATTTAGCTGGTCATTTTCCAGCCTGACCAGCTAAGACCAGGCTGGAAATCACTGGAAACCAGCCTGGAAATGGCCAAAACCCCTCTAAAACCAGGCTGGTCGACCAGCTAAAACCAGCCAACCAGCCTAGGCTGGTTTAAGCTGGATTTTTCAGTAGGGATCACCAGCAGCACATAAGGGTTAAAATCTATAGCAACTAATTAAAAGCTGATCAAGATACAAATAATTAGCTTGAATACTATTTTTCCTGAATTAGTCGCGAGTTCTTTCACTAACCACCAAAAACCATTAAAAAGCAAGCAAAAGATCTGATGTGTGACCCAATGGAATAAATGATTCAACTGCCTCTTCCAATCTGGATCCACCATCTGATTTCAGACTAATGACCGAAGGCTTGTCTTGCTCCAAACATTCTGTCTTCAATGTTTTTGTTGATCCAAGAAGAAGATGAGCCTGTGGGAAACAAAACATACATTTTATTGACAGACATAAATAAAAAGTGCACACTGCCCAAAAACAACCGTCTAAATTAAATAAAACACTGGAGCATCTGTTTGGATTGTATACAGCTTCACTTTATCTCACTATAAACGATCTTTACTGAATGCGTGATGACACTGGACATATTCCCACTATAATGTGAATAAAACAGCACATACTTTGATATAATCCATGTACAAGCATCATTCTGAGGATTAATGACCATGTTAATACAAATAGAAAGATGTTGCTTCAAGCCATTCTTATATCATATTTCAAAATAAAAGTTATTGCGGTATTGCAACAATTGAAATCATTCATTCATTTTTCCTTCAGATTAGTCCCTTTATTTATCAAGGGTCACCACAGCAGAATGAACCGCCAACTTATCCAGCATATGTTTTACGCAGCGGATGCCCTTTCAGCCACAACCCAGTACTGGGAAACACCCATACACTCTCGCATTCACCCACATACACTCCGGCCAATTTAAGTTTATTCAATTCACCTATACTTCATGTCTTTGGACTGTGGGGGAAACCGAGCAGCTGGAGGAAACCCACACTAACACGGGGAGAACATGCAAACTCCATACAGAAACGCCAACTGACCCAGCCGGGGTTCAAACCAGCGACCTTCTTGCTGTGAGGCGGCAGTGCGAACCACTGAGCCACACAATTGAAATCGTACTCACCAGAGCTTGGAAATATTATCCAAATAGCACTGTCATACTACGATGTTTTTCAAAAATATCACCATATGAAATTCTTTGAATAAACACAAATCATTCTGTTTATTAATGAACTAAAAAGCATATCTACAATTAAGAGAACATTATGAACAATCTGACAGGCACTAAGGGAATACTAATCCACATCTGGCTTGTGTTAGAATGAGAGACGATGATTCAGGAAGTCCTGCAATCTATTAACAACCCAAAATTTGAAGAGAAAGCAAGAGAAGTCAAAATATAGCCAAGTGAAATGCTTTAAAGGGACAGTTAAAATAATATAATAAAATAATACTAATAATATAAAAATAATAAAGGGACAGTAAAAAATAAAATGTACTGTTTACTCGTCCTCAAGTAGATCCTTTCTCTCTATTCTGTTGAACACAAAAGAAGGTATTTTAAATAGTAGCTATATGTTTCCATGCAAAGATGCGAATTAAACTTATGCAGACGTCCCACCCTGCAAAAACCCATTTCCAGGACGATTCAATGAAATAATTTACAATTTCAGCATACAGTTCTCTTGAATTATTTGTCCACTTGTATATTTTTCCAATTTTTGTTTAACGGAAAGAAGTTTTTTCAACACATTTCTAAACATAATAGTTTTAATAACTCATTTCTAATAACTGACTTCTTTTATCTTTGCCATGATGACAGAACATCATATTTGATTAGATATTTTAAGATACTAGTTTTCAGCTTAAAGTGACATTTAAAGCTTAACTAGGTTATTTAGGCATATCTTTGTGTAACCCACCGATCCTACTGCACCCAACCCGGTCGAAGCTGGGATTGAACTGTCGATTCTTTGTATGGGAGTCGGTTGCTCTAACAAGAAGGCTAAAGACCATGGCCTCTTACGTCTGTCTAAATTAAAAAACTGCTTTTCTTCTAGCCGAAATAAAACAAATAAGACTTTCTCCAGAAGGAACAATATTATAGGAAATACTGTGAAAAATCCTGAATCTGTTAAATATCATGTGGGAAATATAAAAAAAAAAAGATCACATGAGGGGGATTACTTGTGACTTCAACTGTATGTACATGAATAACTTCTTCATAATGTAACAAAGGAATATTAGCTTCCGTTATTTAGTCATAATTATGTAAAATATTTTTGAAACTTTCATAGGGGAGCGCGGGGCACAAAATAAAGCAGGCTAAAATGAAACAGAGTTTTAAGGTATTTGCTCAGGGTCAACCATATCATGCTTCTGAGGTTTTCACCACAGTGTTGGCAGGCATCTTCCTGCTAATTATTGAAAAAGTTGAGCGAAATTTGAATGAGAAACACAGGAGAAACCATTTTTATTACACTTCATATTTTTTTATTTTAAAAATACCTGTGAAAGTATGTACGTAAAGTCTTATATTATTGTGACTGCTGTGTTCTAGGCTAAAAGATGGAATCATTTTAAAAGGTGTAAAACACACAGTAGCCGCATTTCCACTATCGGGCCAGTGCGAGCCAGGGCTTTAATCGGGCCAGGCCGGGCCAATAGCCCGGGAGGCTGAGAAATGAGGCCGAAATCATGTCGCGTTTCCACTGTCGGGCTAGTTGCTCGCAGCGCGTCACGCAAACACCGCCCCCAGAACGTCCCCCGAATCAAACGTCACACAACCCGTCACACAACCCGCCCACTTCAGCGGGAACAAAAAACTCAAATTATAACCACAAACACAACCTGGCATCACTACGAGAGCTGGAAGATGGAGAACACCGAAGCGATTGCTTTTTTACTGTTTGTGGTCTGTCGGTGTAAGGCCAGACAGCGATCCCTGGATAAGGACATTCGAAATCGGCGGCATTTACTTCGAACACAGATTTTAGCTGCAAGGCGAGTGAGTTGATCAAGCGCGATAGCAAAACAAATGTAAGGGAAGAAAGCATCTTGTCTCCTCTTTACCTGACAGGAAAACTCCGCCTTTGTACGTAACCCCGCCCTGAAGCCCCAGTTGGCCCCAAGGAAGCCCCGCTTTGGCCCGATTACGCCCCGGAAGTGATAGTGGAAACGCGACTGGCCTTGGCTCGCCCTGGCTCGCTCGCTTTAGGCGCGATAGTGGAAACGCGGCTAGTGACTGTTAGCCAGTTTTGGGGAAAACACGACACAGTGGGGTTGTAACAAGGTGCTACAAATAAGCCACACACTGTTGGACACCAATTAAACTAACAAAATATATATATTTTTTTACATTTTGAGTTTAATGTTGAGAATTAAAAAAAAAATCAATAGAATAAAATAATGTTATTGCTAAAAATGCTAATAAATCCAAACGTGTTTATCCAATAGATAAATAAATATACTGTGCTATGTAGAATAAAAAAATGGAGTTAAGTACTGAGAAAATACACTATTTAAAGTAAACTGAATTTAAATTAATTGTGTGAAATCTGACTTTTTAAGCATGTGTTATAACTAACCCTCTGTCTGTTACAACTTGCCCCACAGGTGAGGTAAATAGTATCGTTTTTACTCCTGGCATTTTTGGCAATACCGCACAGAAACCATAGATCCGGCAGTCAAACTGTCGTTGCTCATTTGTAGGAGAGGCTTGTGTGTTGCTGGTAAAAAAAAATTGTTTGTGTAACCCCATTACATTGTCCATTATTTGGCCAAAACCAAAATTCCCCTAATTTTGAGTAAACTGCCCCTTTAAATCTCCCTCAACTCCCCCCTCCCATAATTTGTTCACCCAGAATTGAGGCGATAGTTGAAAACGACCATCAGTGACAGCATCTGGACATGTGTGCTGCTAAAAATTATCAATATGAAAAGTCATCTCTGTATGTCTAAAAAAACCCTCAAGGATCTGGAGAAGCCAGACTTCAGGAAATAACAGCAAATAAAATGCACAGCTATTAAAGCTGTTATATATCACAGCACTTTTCCCCCAAGCCCCGCAGGCATCTGACACACTGGAAATAGCGTTCTGCTGTCTTTTAAACTAGTTTTAGCGTATTTCTCTTGAAACCTCTCAGTCTGAATTATCTCATCAGCGGAGGATTGAAGACGTTTACCCTCTTTCCCTCCGAAACGGTGGAAAGGTTTTCTGACCTAGAGCTCTGAAAGGCAGTGCTGACAACATGCATGAGGGATGACATCATAACAGCGTTTAAGTGAACCATTCGCAAGGTTAAAGGTGAAGACAAGTATCTGCAATAAGAGCACTTATGGAAAGAGGAGATCTCTCCAGTGTTTTGCTTCTCAGTCCATGACACGCACACCCAGAGGAAAGTTTTACGGCTCAGAGCTTTGCTCGGGAGTTACTGGATCATTTTGTCTCAGATGTTTGCCATAATTCCTTACTGGACATAAAATAAGAGCTATAAACAGTTTGTGTAACTGTTAGAGAATTCGAGGAGACAAGTTTGTGTTCATACCGAAAACAAACTTGGATTTTGACCCAGTTTGTACCCTCTTGAAAGACTGACTTCTGTTTAATCTCACTGCGGTCACAGAATGTTCATTCATTCATTTTTACAGGCATTACAGCGGATGCCCTCACACTACGAGGAGTGATGGGAAGTTTGGATCATTTTACTGACTCAGACCTTTGAGTCTCGTTCAGTGAGAAGAACGAATCTTTTTTCATTTCGTTCAATTTGCCAAAATATAATTAAAATGATACGAGTTGCTTCCAAACTCATCTACAACTACACCAAACGTTGATCACACTACAAACAAGTCATAACTAGAAATGCTAGAAGAAAGAGAAAATAATCATCTATGATATAATCGTCTATGATTGTGTCAGCTCACTTTTTTGACAGGTTGATCAAATTTGAGTGGTTCGCTTACGCCACACTGACAGTCCCATGTAACCTTAACCAATGCATTCAGTCTGAGGCGAAAGGAGCCATGATTATAGTTCACCTCTCAAGTCTTCTGGTTTTTGAGTCGTTTGTTCATCACGTGACTACATGTAATGAAGAGAGATGACCATACCTGCCAACACTCCCGTTTTTCCTGGGAGTCTCCCGTATTTCAGACCCATCACCCGTTTTGTTATTTCTCCCAGAAAACTCCCGTAATTTCACCCCCCCCCCTCCCCAAGTTTTTTGGTACAATCCATTACACCCCCGGACTGCTGACTTTGGTATAATATCCGATCGTAGCGGCTGCCCGAAACCTGGTGCATAGCACAGACACCTAGACATCCCCACCACTTCGCTCCCCCACCCCGGTCTCCTGGATTTACAGAGACAAATGTTGGCAGGTATGGAGATAACTCGAACCCAAGGACTTGAGAAACAGGCTTGTCGTGCACAGATAGGGCTTAACCTGTGCAGTGCACATGCCTTTTTTCTCTTGGATAAAAAGTGCCTCTCAAAAGTGAACGAAAGTGCCTTCTGTTCTTAAGTTCCTGATCGCCACAACCCATCAACCAAACCACCAACCCCCCCTGTTCTTTCTGCACATGCCCCTTGGAAAGTCCCTGCATGGTCCTTTTGACAAATATACGGATCAAATATTTTTCTGGTGCATATGATTGGCTTCTGTCTTTCACGTGATGAACAAAAAACTCAAACTGAGGACTCTACAGAGGTACGGATCAAATCTTACTCTGTCTCTGACTGCATATGATTGGCTTCTGTCTTTCATGTGATGAATGAATGACTCAAAGCAATAGATGAAAAAGGAACTAATCTTCTACGCCACCTGCTCAAATGTGCGCACACGCAAATGAACGAATCACTCCCTGAAAGGACTCATCATTCTCGAGTCATACCAAAGATCTGTTCAAAATGAGTGAATTGTTCAAGAACGACCCATCACTAACTATGAGCAACTCGCAGCGGCAAAGCAACTGTTCATGTCAACGTATAGTGAGGGACTTCTGGCGACCTCCGTCAATGTGAGCGACCAGGCTGGCGTGTTGAGTGACATGACAAAGTTGAGAATCCTTCAACTTTATGCAAATGAACAGTGATTTTCTTGAGCGACAGCCAATAGAAGCATTAGTAGAGCTCACACAATCCTCTTGCAGCTCGCTCAGTGCCTGGTTGTATTCTCCGTGCTGTAGACCTACACAGACCTGCGTTAGAAGCAGGTCGCCATTCAGAGTGACAGGCAGCTACAAAGTCACTGCTAGTGTAAATGAGGCATAAGAGTGTTCTCTAACAAGGATATGAATGCTCATGCATTTCATGAATGTATAAGAACTAATAAGAGTTTTACATGGCGTCCAGTTCAAGGAGCTGAAATATAACTTGCAAGGAGCTTATAATTTATATATATGCAGTCAATGTTTAACCACCATCATGTTGCAATCCACAAATACGTGTAAATAATCTAACTATCGGCAGAGGAACTGACAAAACGGCAAAGTAAAATAAAAAGTTAAAACAAAAAACTAAATTATTTGTAATAATGCCCAATACATGGCTGGTTTTTGTGTACTTTAGTAAGTCATTAGTCTTTGAAGCATATTTCCTACATTACCTACATTATACTTTTTTGCTCAGTAACTTAATTTAGTTAATAAAATTATTTAGATGTCTATTTCTATTTTTTTCTGCACTTTTTTTTATTATAAAGTTTTTAAAATACTTTAAATAAAAGTTTATTAATGTGCGCTGCCATTTAAGGTGTTGATTGTCCTGCAGGAGACCTCATAACTCTTATTACGATCTTCTTCTGATACACGCAGGGCTTCTCAATTACTCCAGAGCCCTCGTAGACCTACAATGATTTTCGAGTGCTACTTAAGTTTAAGTTACTATGATTTTGGGAAATAGTCTGTGGCCATACAATCATTTTTACGAACCTCTAAGGCTTACGATGCTTTCGGGAAATGTAGTCCAGGCTAGCTTGTTGTTTTTATTTTGTGCTATGTGCACCAAATCATCTAACTGTAAGATGTATTTCAACTAAATTAAAGGGACAGTTCAACCAAAAATAAAACTTCGGTCATGTTTTTAAACTGACTTCCAGTGTTTGTTTTCCCTACTACACTGCAAAAATGCTATATCAAATATCTAAAAATTCTTCAACTCATTTAATTTTGGCATATTATTTCTTAAAACAAGACAATCATTTTTGTTTGTCTAAAAAAATGCTTGTGGCGACATGGTGGCTTAGTGGTTAGCACTGTCACCTCAGTAAAGCCTGGTTTATACTTCTGCGTCGAGTGATCGGCGTGACCCCTGGCGCATGCAATGCGTGTAGCCATGCTCCTTTGTGCACTGTGTTCCTTTGCAATAACACTTCCGAAATGCTAGCTGGCAGTAGGTGTTTATGTTCCTCTGTGTCAAGTTTCTTCGCTGGTGTTTTGTATTTTTCTACCTTAATGTAAAAGTGGCTCAAATTCACTCATTCTGAGGCGGGAATCGGCGGACGTGCAACAACTTTAATCATAAGGTAAACACAAAACAACGGTTTCCATCTCGAGCTCCTTTACGAGACTCCACATTTGTAAACACTCACTCCATCAGGCTCGCGCAGCTCTCACCTCCTCCCACACTCGTCAGCGCTACCAAGTCAACCAATCACAGAGATTGCGCAATGCATGGTTGCTATGTGTAGTTACGTTTTTTTGAGAGGTGCACGTCAGCATCACTGATTGCCGTGGCGAGGGCTATGCGACTACACGTTGGGTGCGTCGGAGCATACGCGTGTGCTTGACGCAGAAGTATAAATCAGCTTTAAGAAGGTCACTGGTTCAAGTCCCTGCTGGGTCAGTTGGCATTTCTGTGTGGAGTTGCATGTTCTCCCCATGATTGTGTGGGTTTCCTCCGAGTGCTCCGGTTTCCCCCACAGTCCAAAGACATGTGGTATAGCTGAACTGAATAAACTGAGTTGGCCGTAGTGTATGAAAATGAATGAGTGTGTATGGATGCTTCCCAGTGCTGGGTTGCAGCTGCAAAGGCATCCACTGTGTAAAACATATACTGGATAAGTTAGTGGTTCATTCCTCTGTGAAAAAAAATCTAAACGAGAAAAACTTTGTGTAGTGTATGAAAATCAGTGGTTCAAGGTATTCAGCTAACCTTAAAATGTCTTCCTTTACATTCAACAAAAGAAATGGTTTGGAACCACTTGAAGTAAATAGTAAGTAAATTAAACTTTTGTGGTGAACCGTGTTGGCTAGCTAGTCGTTTTTCATACTTGATCTGCATCATCAAGAACTTTACATTCAGACAAGGCTTTGTCAAAGGATTACAAAATTTTGTCCTGCTGAGCCTTATCTTTCTAACAAGTTTTTCCTTCTTAAGAGCACAAATATAGAAAGCACATGTAAAAGCTCACAGGCTTCACCACTAAGTGTCAGTGTAGGTTTGAAATAGCCTTACTCTCTCTTTCAGTGTGTCCCGATGCCCCCCCACCCACCCACAGATATTCATGTATAGGCCGGAGGGTTTGCTGGTAAACTGGGGCAGTGTGACCCAGAGCTCTACACCCATCTGACTCATGATTTTACAGTTCATGTGAATGGCAAAGGGCTTTATTATGAGCTGCACATGTAGCTCCTGCATGTTTGTACATCTGTGCGGGAGGCTGAGAAATCCCAATAACGGTCCGTGTGACTTTATGAAAATAAGCTCATTACACTTTACGGCCTTTTCAATTTGTGGTTTGCATTAAGGGTTCTCCCATTAGTCTTTGCTCTATTCAATCAGCTGAAAATGACGCAATATGAAGAATGAGAAGAAAAAATGAACAACTCAATACTGCAATTTTATTGAGTTAGAATAGAAAAGAAAGAGAAGTTTAATATTGTCTTCAAGACTTCACACTTAGATATTGTTTGACAACTGTTAGCAAGTTTGGCATGCTGTCCCGGGAGAGAACCCTGAGCTCGGAGATAGGTGAGCCCAGGGCTCCTGCCTGGTCCATAGAGCATATGAGGGGAGTACGAGATCAGGTGGTTCTCGAGAGCTCCCCGTGGTAAAAGAAAAAGGAGGAGAAGGGGTGGATGGGGGGTTTCTTCGGAAAACGAAGATAAGAGAGTAGTTCTAGCTAGGCTACTTATAGTGAGTTGGGGTTAATCTGATTGGCTAACTAGTGAATGTAGATGAGTGGCCAGCTGCAGTCAATCATATCACGTGCTCCTCTCGAAATTAAGGTGCGGTCACACTTGACTTTTCTTCCCATGGACTTCCATTCATACGCACGCGAATACGTCAGACCGGAAACGCGGGGTCATGCGTTAAGTTTCGCAGGTTGCTGCGGTGCAAAGTTCAAGCTTGGTGAACTCTGACCTGCGAAATTGCATCACTTGACTGCATGAGACCAATTGAGGAACAAAACACGACCTCTCTGGACAGAAATTTAAAACATGGCGCAATCGCTGGCTTTTTTAAATGTCTAATCATCTTGTTTAATACCGCCCCTTTTCGCAGCGCCGTACGACAGAATTTCGCACACACAAAGCCCAGTGTGACCGTAGCTTAAGTTTGAAAACTTCACTTAAAGTTGGCATGAAAAGCAAGTTAAGGTTGTCATTTTTTCTCATATCGTGACGTACATCTGATTGAAATGAGGAGAAAATGTAGAGCAGTGCTTGATTTTATACTTTGAGAACCGACTAGATCATTGGAAGGTTGTTGCTACCAAAATTGGAGGAAGATTGAGGAATGGATCAAAGCGAGACCAGCACTGATAGCCCCAACTAAAAGGTACTCTATGTAACCAAACGTGATGAAAATTTGTTTCGAGCGGGGAGGGAAGGTTATGCTATTTGATAAAAGATTATGGCACATTAATTTTACAAAATAATGAAGATACAGATACATTGTTTATAACAAGCACTACCATATACTGGTCATTGAAGGGAATTCAATTCAAAATGTGAAACTTGTATAATGTTTACATTCATTTCACACAGACACAGTGTTTATTTCTTTTTAATTTTGATGTCAACTAATGAACCCCAAATTCAGCATCAGAAAATTAGTATATTAAATAAGACCAATCATCTGGAAATCCCTTGGTTCGTGGATGATGGTCTTCATTTCATAATACTCAGTGTTCCTGGTGAGTCTGCAGGTGACTGATGAGCCTGATTTTGGCTCTGAAGGTATGGTTGTATGGGTACACATTTTTTTTTGAGGGAGTGATGCCCAAGTTGTTGCTGTTGTTCTTTGTCTTGTCGATGGATTCTGAGATTAGTTTGCACTCAAACTTTGCTGTACCTTCACTGACGATATTCTAATTTCTCTGAGATACTGAATTTGGTGTTTTCATTAGTTTGTCATCAAAAAAATTTATTTAAAAAATGTTTCAGTCTGTGTGCAATAAACGTGTGCATGTATACAGTTTCACTTCTGGGATGGAATTAGCTAAATAAATCAACTTTTTGAAGCACCTGTACATATAAAAATATGAAGAGTACATTTTAAGTGTTAAAAAGACATACAAAATTGATAAATAAAATCTTACAAAGTGTATGCAATGATAAAGGGGAAACGCTGAACAATCAAAGCAACCTTTAAGATGCGAATATTGATACAGTAAACCTCTGTAAACAACACAAATTATGATAATCAAATCTGACCTTTCAGGTAAAAGAACTAACCATCATTATTCAAATACATATTGCAATATTAAATTGTGAAGGTGAATGACTATGTTACCCCCTGTGCCTAAAAAATCTTTCAGATGGAGTGCTAGTGGCTAGGATGCTCAGGAAAAGTTAGCAAAAAACCACTCTGGTGACACCCTTAAATAATTTTATTTACAATCTCTTCACTGCTGCCACAGCACTCATTTTCATGTGTTGCTATTCTGACCTGAAGTGACAAGCACTTGGTTTCCTTCACCATTTTCAATACGCTTTGTGCTGATGCTCCCCTGGCATCTTGTAACTAGACGATCATCAACCGTTTTATCAGAGGATGGCAAACGGACAAACCATTGCTGCAGGTCCGATACCAGTTTATGGAGAACTGTAAAAAGCGCTGCAGTGTTTGCATGTGCTGTTTGTCTGGGGTAATTGGTCTACCATTATTACTGAAACGTGTATATTCTGTACAATGTATGAAGCAGATTGGTTAGTTCTACTTGCATAAATAGCGGTGCGCTCACGGCATTCAGAACTTTTCAACTCGGTGTACCTGGAAAATGCACCGGTGTCATGTGTGCGTCGTGCAAGTTGCGCGCCTCCATTGGAAATGACAATACATTTTAAGCCACATTTTAATTAAACTATAGTCTTCTTACCGAAACTTCATACCAAATACCAATTTTATTGCCCAGCTCTATCTTATCTTACTTAAGTGTGTTTTCATCAATTTAAATATATAAATAAACACAAAAGCTGACAATGGTGTGGCTTCAGTTTGGAATCTCTCATCAGCATTAAATAAAAGCTTATGAATTTCTCTCTTGGGCTGATAAAATGTCTTATAGCAAGCTTACATAATAGCTCTGAGGCCCAATTGAAGGCTATGGTTTCTTGTGTTTCCTTATGGACTGACTCTAAAGACCAAAAGGAAGTCGGCTTTGAGCTTCCCAGTTCTTATACGCACCATATCCTCTCCTCAGATGGAGAATGACTTTGTTCCTTTGGCAAAACTCTACTGAGAGATTTACTGCATAAAAGCACCTTACCTGGACATGCAGTGCGTTGTTTGTAAATCTTAAGACATTGAGAACAGCAGTATTATGGAGAATCTGGCCTCAGAGAAGCATTCGTGCTGGACTTCCTCCAGTCTTGTTCCACACTGCCGTTACGACCCGTGGAGAAACTCTATGTTAAAAGATCAGCAAACATCAAGGACTGGAGAAGACATTAGAAGCATGAAATGAGGATTCATTACTTTTGTTTCTCCAGAAAAATTTGGTGGCTTTATGCATTTGAAACAAATAATTGACACATCAACATGACATCTTTGTCAATACAAATACATTTTGTAATAAATTAAATAAACTTTTACTGGTAAACCTAAATAATAGTGTTAACAAAAGTTAGGCCCAATATCAATTCTATTTAAGACACCTTCCCCTTGGCCCTAAAAACAGTGTTAAGGGTTAGAGAAGGAAATATCTCCCTAAGAATTGACTTACCACTAATACCAGCCTGATCTCACGAGAAAACGTAAGTATCATATGAAGAGGTTGAAATTAATTCCTGGTTGAGTTTTCATATATGTTAAAGCTTCAAAATACAAGTCTAAATGCA
This sequence comes from Danio aesculapii, assembly GCF_903798145.1. Lineage (NCBI taxonomy): Eukaryota > Metazoa > Chordata > Actinopteri > Cypriniformes > Danionidae > Danio > Danio aesculapii. The sequence goes on along the minus strand of NC_079451.1, from coordinate 3,443,351 downwards.
TGTTTATGACCCTTTTTTCGACTATAATTATATTTAATAGCTTGTTAAAATTAAACTACCATATCAGTTGAAAAGAATTGAGTACATAAAGTTATCTGTGTGAGTGTTAGAGAGAGAGAGAGAGAGTAGGTTCTGGGCTGCAGAGGTCAGAGCATAACTCATTAATATTCATGATCATTCCAAATATAGTCAATAAAGACCTTCTGATACTAGGGATATTTTATGGAGTAATAAACGAGCATATCAAATATTTCTGGAGAAATTTTGCCATCTTTAAAATGAAAACAGAAATTATTGAAATAAAAATCTCAAGGCATTAATACAAACTATAGTTTTGAATCACACTGAAATAACACTTGATTTGAGTAACATCTATATTATAGCTTTTGTACATTTGTGATAAGGATCTGTTTGTGTTGTACGGCCAGTAGGAAAAGCAAAAAAGGTTTCCGCAAGAATTTACCTCAAGATCTGAAGTATGAAGGATGACAGCAGTCTTTAGCCAGAGACTTCCAGTCTGCAAGCTTTCCACACTATTTGCATAAGTGGGTCCAGGATTTGCCTAAAGGGTTTAGTCCTACATTATCTTGTATTTCTCTATGCTCAACATTCAATCAACCACATATTTATAAATTGCGTAGCTGTATTGGGTTTTGTCCGTTCCATAGCAATGTGTTTTTTCAGGTTATTGTCAATTCAGTTCAGTTCTGTATGTATGTTAGTGTCAAAAGATGTTATTCAACCACAGGGCAGCTTTACCCTTTTAACAAGCCAAAGGTGATAGTGATGAGGATAATTTCAATTCAATTCAACTTTACATGTATAGCGCTTCTCACAATAATTATCATTCCTAAGCAACTCAACAAAATGTGTACATCATTACAGTCAAAATCAGAAAAGTTAAGGAGTTCCTTGCTGAAAAATCCAGCTTAAACCAGCCTAGGCTGGTTAGCTGGTTTTAGCTGGTTGACCAGCCTGGTTTTAGAGGGGTTTTCCATTTCCAGGCTGGTTTCCAGCCATTTCCAGCCTGGTCTTAGCTGGTTAGGCTGGAAAATGACTAGCTAAATCCAGCTAAAACCAGCTTGACCAACCTATGGAAGTTTCCCAGTGCTGGTTTTGGCTGGGCTCCCAGCCTGGCTAAGCTGGTCAAGCTGGTTTTAGCTGGTCATTTTCCAGCCTGACCAGCTAAGACCAGGCTGGAAATGGCTGGAAACCAGCCTGGAAATGGCCAAAACCCCTCTCAAACCAGGCTGGTCAACCAGCTAAAACCAGCCAACCAGCCTAGGCTGGTTTAAGCTGGTTTTTTCAGTAGGGTTGTGTAAAGGGTTGGCAGTATATAAATGTAGTAACCAGCATTTATACAATA
>NC_079451.1:3054179-3061885 GCF_903798145.1 Danio aesculapii | reverse complement strand
AGATTTTGTTCTTGTGTTTGCTGTGAAAACTCGTCAATAGTCATGATGTTATCTACTGTGTGTGTTCATGTTCGTGACAGAAAGAGTATAATAACTAGGGATGGGATGGTTCATTAAAGCAAACTCCGAACCGTTTGGTTCTTTTGCTTTCTTTTTTGAGCATGTGTGAATTGTACTGGTCACAATGCAGAAAAAATTCTTACTTAGATTTTTTTTGTCTTGTTTCTAGTCTAAATATCTAAAAATTCTTAAATCAAGAAGCATTTTACTAGACAAGCAAAACATATTGTCTTGTTTTAAGAAATAATGTGCCAAAATTAAGTGAGTTTTTCCTTAATACTACACTGTTCCTATTGAACTACACTGTTATTTTACTGTGACCTTTTATGTGAAGCTGCTTTGACACAATCTACATTGTATAAGCGCTATACAAATAAAGGTGAATTGAATTGAATTGAATTGAATAATACAAGCAAAAATATCTATCAATTGGGGTAAGCAAAATAATCTTGTTTTTCCTTCCGACGTAAGATTATTTTGCTCACCCCATAGGCAGATTATTTTGCTTGTTTTAAGGTAAAACTCACTTAATTTTGACACTTTATTTCTTAACAAAACATATTGTCTTGTTTTGTCTAGAAAAAGCTTCTTGATTTAAAAATTTTTAGATATTTGGACTAGAAACAAGATGATAAATCTAAGTAAGAAACTATTTTTTGCAGTGCATGCGTTCTTTTCTCTCTTTTTTTTTTAATCATTTGACTGGGAAGTGAGCGATTTGGAGTGTTTTAGTATCTGCCGGCTGCAGCGCTGTCTATAGATGTGTGTAGGTGCAGAGAATATACGCTGCGTCCCAAATTGTATACTTATGCACTATTCTACGCCATTTTGTAGTATAAATAGTGTAAGTAGTGCGTTCACACTGAAAACATAATAAGTGCACTTTAAATACCCGGATGATGCACTCATTCAACTGGTAAAATGAAGTGTGTAATGATTGACACTTCATGCACTCAGTGACCGCAGGTTTGCTCACGTAGCTGAAGGGGCGGAGCTATCAGGCTCACATGTTGGATGACTTTTATTTATTTTGGATTGTGAAAGCAAAATTTTCCTACAAGAGTGATTATAGCGCCTCCCGATGGTGAATGCGGTCACACTAATGGCAGGTATTGTTTGATAGTTTGGTCATTTATTTCACTGATTTGGCAACCGTCAAACGTCATCAGGGAAACGGTTTGATTTTCCGCTTATTAAAAAAACATTCCATTTGGGACGACACTACGTACATAAACTATGCTGTAGAGTAAGTGAATAAGTACATAGTGCATAAGTGTATAGTGTGCCATTTGAGATGCAGCTTATCTCGATCTCTCTCATCCACGCTTCAGCCACTCACTCCTTGCGGGTGCATAACAGCTGCTTGAAACAATTTTGGCCCGTTTCCACTGAGTGATATGGTTCGGTACGCTTTCATGGCCATTTCCACTGTCAAAACATGCCAAAAATCGAATCGTACCGTACCACTTTTTGAGCTCCATTTCCAAAGGGTACCTAGCACAACAAAAAGGTACCCAAAAGGCGGAGCCAGACACGCAGCTGAATGCCATTGGTTTACAGAGAAACGTCACTAGCTCATGTACAAGCCAGGAAAATGAAAACAAAGGAAGCGGCATTTTTAAATGCACAGCCGAGACATTACACCGTAATAATATATACATATAATAACGAGCCACGGACGACCCGAGATCAAACAAACCTTGTCGTCGTCTTGATGAACAGCCACAAAGCCAAGAAGAAGAGCAGAATCTACCCTGTGCCCCGTAATTGTTAACAAGGTCTAAAGTGTGAGATGTTTCGCGTCTCTAGAGAGCTTGGCATGGGTCTATATTTGAAATAACAAACCTCTTGAGCTGATAATAATAACCTGCGTGTGATTTATTAAAGTGCTCCTGGCATCCGATCCTTTCAGAAATGGACAAAGTGCGAAAATATAAAGGAGGAAATGATTCTTTCAGCAACCTTAAAGATGAACAAACTGCCATGTTTAACTATTATCATCGCCTTTTGGACTATTATGAACTCAAAATGGCGGAATTGCTTTCTAACAAGATCAAAGATGCAGATGAGAAGTTTGCTCTGACTGTGGGCTATATGTAGGCCCACAAGGAATCTGCGCGCGCAGAATTCCGCAGATTTTCCGCAGATTTTTAGCCCATCATTAATTTTGTTTATTTACTTGAGTAAATGTGTGTAAATCTAAATTTATTCAGTTTTTAAATTAATTACAGTAATATTATTGACTATTATAAAAACTTGCTTTGTTTACCAAATGAAGTGGATCTAATTGGATTTTCAATTTAAACATTAAATAAAAGTTAAAAAGATATTACTGTTTATTTCACATATTAAGGTTTTAGTTATGATACTCCCAAAATAATTCAGCAGAAATCCGCAGATTTACCAAAATTCTCAGCAGAAATAGCAATAAATGTCCGCAGATTCCCCCTGGCCCTGGCTATATGCTGCATGTTGTTTTTAAACCCGATTAAGGACTAAATGTCTGTTGTGTGTAGTTTATCTGTAGTTGGTAACATATCGGAGACTGTAAAGGGCTGTATGTGTTCATATATGTTGCATATATTTATTTATTTTATGTAATCGCAGACGTTACAGTAGGCTATTTCACACTGTCGTGGATCTGCAGTTATAATCAGCTCATGTTCATAGAAAGGTTAGTAATGAACATTTACAATACATGAACAGTATTTATGTGTATAAAGCATCTGTTTTGTGAGAAGCGCTTCTCATATGATATGTGAACGACCTGTACAGCTTTACTTGGACATTTCCCAGAGCGAGAATGACGTCAACTGAAACTTTCCATTGGTACCCTTTTGGCAGTGGAAACGCAAGCCTGATTAAGGTGACCCGTACCTACCCGTACCGTACCACTCAGTGGAAACAGGCCATTTGTTGAGGTCCCATCACGCTTTAACTTTGTTAATTTCTCTAGAGTTTACAGCATCTTGCTCAGTTAAAACCACTATCTTACATTCTTCAGGTTACATCAGTTTAAATATTCCAGTGCAAGATGTGACCGATACTCAATTCTCAATACTAAAACATATGGTCCGAATGCATGTACTGTATAATAACATCAGAAAACTCTTATTTAACATCAGCTAGGTCTAAATGGAAGTACACTTTCATACAAGAATTTTCAATACAATGTAAATTGAGTCAAATTAAGAATCATGATACAAACTGAACCGAGAATTTTGTGAACTGTCCCACCTCTAATAATTTCCTAAATGTGTATAGGACAGTTCATGGATCACTATGTTCTGCAAAATAAAGACATCAGCTTAGAAATGCTCACAATTACATATATGAGAGGCTTTCATTTGTAATTTGTTTAGTATTTGAGAATCTGGTTAATGAATAACAGTTTGAGGGTTGCTACATTCACTCATCAGTATTAAACCATTGCATTAATGGCAATGTAAAGATGTGTAGAAATGTTTTGTTCTCTTTGACTCGTTGGATGGAAGCGCTGCTTTTATTTGCAAATGTTTTATTCGGTTTAATTCACATCTTTGGATGGAAACAGCTACTGCGGACCCATAACAAATGTATCTCCCTTCTGACATATTTTCTGTGAACGTTAACAGATGTGTTGCGTGTCTATAGGTGTATCTGTCGCTGCTGCGCATGTATCTGTCTCCTCCCGATGTACATTTTCTGGGGCCCATTAAGATGGAGTTATGCGAGCCACAGGCAAACCTCCAGGCGGCGCTGAACGTCCTTCAGCTTCACCACAGCAAACTCAACACCACCAAAGTAAGCGTCCATCACAAAATCCTGCTAGTGTTGTTAAAAGTATCGACTTTGGTACTAAACGATACTGACATTTTAATAATGTCTATTTAACCTAGGGCTGCACGATTCTGTGTAAATCTATGTTATTTACAACTTAGCGTGTTATTCACAACCTATGCAGGTTCTGTTTACTACAGTATACTTCATTAGTGGGTAATCGAACAGCTCATATGTGATTACGCAGCCACAAATAAGTCATTACATGACGGCAAGGCAAGTTTATTTATATAGCACATTTCATACACAGTGGCAATTCAAAGTGCTTTACATAAACAGGAATAAAAGAAACAAGTATAAGAGAAATAAAAACAAATAATAAAAATGGTAAAAAATAAATAAATAAACAAGCATAAAAACAGATAAAATGTGTTATAAAAGAATTAAAAAGAGGAGAAAAACATAATAGTGCGATCTGTGGGATGTAGCACAGTGCTCATTCAGTAAAGGCACAGCTAAACAGATGTGTTTTCAGTCTTGAATTGAATGTGCCTAATGTTGGAGCACATCTGATCATTTCTGGAAGCTGATTCCAGCAGTAGGGGGCGCTGTTAGTAGCTGAAAGCCGATTCACCCTGCTTTGACTGAACTCTTGGAATTTCTAATCTATTTGATCCTAAAGATCTGAGTGATCTGTTGGGTTTGTATTCAGTGAACATATCTGTAATGTATTGAGGTCCTAGGCCGTTTAGTGATTTATAGACCAGTAATAATACTTTAAAATCTATTCTGAATGTAACTGGGAGCGCAGCGTTCTGGATGAGCTGCAACTGTCTGACTGTCTTTTTGGGAAGGCCAGTGAGGAGGCCGTTACAGTAATCCACCCTGCTGCTGATAAAAGCATGAACAAGTTTCTCTAAGTCTTCCCTGGAAACAAAGCATCTAATTCTTGAGATTTTTGAGATGATAGTATGCTGATTTACTAACTGCTTGAATGAAAATAGAAATGACATTATGGGTGAATTATACCATATTAATCCAGTAATCTGACTCTTTCAACACTATTTAGAGTCTGACCATGTCCACGTTGCTGAGTAATGTATATAAAACAATATATAAAAAGACTTGTGCGACCGCATGCTTCTCTCCTGACCTTGAAAATGTAATCTGCTGAATTGCAGAAATCTGCGTCTAATAGTGGATCGGTCTATTCCTGTTTAATTCCTATTTAAAGCTTGACATCATTGCCCCTGCTGTTTCCATAGTACAGCAGCATAGGCGGAGGGTGAACAAACTCCAGGGTAAGGCTAACATATGCGCTGCCCTTTAATGCATTTAAAAAGATTTGCGACCGACCAAGAAGAGGTTTTAACAAAAGCCCCGCCTATCAACAAACGTCTATTATATTCAACACGCGCATTAAATAACTTTATTAAACTCACCCACTGATCAACAGATCGAGATCGTGATCTTTTAATGATTAATCATGCTGTCCTAATTTGACGCAAACATTTGAGCACGGTTGAGCAGGTTCTTAAACGCCATTGTGTTCACATGCTCATCAGAAATGACTGTGATTGGCTCCAATGATCATCGCTTCACTCTTCATCGAGCGCTTAGACTCACAGACACTTGAGCAATTGAAATCTGCATCTATTAGTGGATCTGTCCATCTATTAATATATAGATGTTACTAAAATTTCTGTACTGAAGTCGGTACTTTAGACCAGTGTTTCCCAACCCTGTTCCTGGAGGCACACCAACAGTACATATTTTGGATGTCTCCGTTATCTGACCCATTAACTTCAGGTGTTGGAGTCTCTTCTGATGTTATGATAAGATGATTCAGGTGTGTTTGATTAGGGAGAGGTTGAAAATGTGGACTGTTGGTGTGCCTTCAGGAACAGGGTTGGGAAACACTGCTTTAGACAACCATAAATCCAACATTAGCATCTTGCAAGGAAAATTCAACAAAGAGTTTTGATTATTTTCCTATTTAACGCTTCAATATCAATGCACATGCTGTTTTCATGGTGGAGCAGCAACGCTTCTTCACTATTACGCCAGAATGACAGTATAGTTCCTAGCTATAGCAGCCTAGAAAATGACGACTCTTCATTTTACGTTGGTCTTAGTAGATGATGCAACTACAAAAGAGTCAGGGTTTAATTAGGTCAATTATTAAACTCTTTGAAATGAGACGCTAACGGTCTAATCAGATTCAATGATCTTTGCTAAGCTAAGCTAAAAGTGGAGACATGGAGATCAGCTGAATTAATTCAAAAACTCAACAGTTTAACAGTTAAAAGTTCCTTTATGATGCCATCTGGTGAGACATATTGTTAAATGGGACACTTTCTGCTGTGAGCTATTGTGAGGTAAACATCTGTCAGTCATTATGCAAGCAGATTGAGTTCCAGTTGGAGCCATTTTGACATTCAGACAGATTCCTGAACAGGACTTTCCGAACCTCACACAGAATCCGTGACATGCTGTCTCATCGTGTTTAAATTCCTCTCAGGCCATAAACCTGCTGCCAGCCAACACGCAGATCCGAGAGATCCAGGTGTTTCTGGAGAGCGTGCTGGAGGAGAAAGCTGGACGCAAGCGCTTCGACCAGGTCCTGAAGAGTCTCCTACAGGCCGAGTTCCTGCGGGTTTGTACACATGTGTTATCTATACTTTTGGTTTGGTCTGCTGTGTAATTGTAGTCATCATTTTAAAACTGTGGATACTGGTGTGGCTGCATTGATGTTCAATTTTAGAAATTGACTTCATATCCTGATTTTGCAGTCAAAACTGAAATAGATTATGCAGTGTGGTTTTCAGCATTATCCCAGTTTACCTTTTTTTTTTAAATATATATATATATATATATATATATGTGTATGTATATATGTGTATGTATGTGTATATATATGTATGTATATATATATATGTATGTATGTATGTATGTGTGTATATATATATATATATATATATCTATATCTGTCCACTCCCCCTTATTCTGTAAATGGTTTTTGCATGAATGGACGATAATGTGATAAACTGATATGTTCTGTTATTATCATGAGGAGCTGTGTAATTATTTTTCATTTTATTACCCTGATTAGGGAATTTAATTTGGTGAAATGCCTGTAAAATTAATTTGGTGAAATGACTTTAAAAAGAAATGTCTAACAGCTATTGCAAATTGTATGTCTTTGCAATGAAAGAAACGTAAATATAAACTTGAATATAAAAAAGGTTTTATTTAGATGAATTGTTGGCGATTTGACGGATGTCTGACCGATTGGGAAGCTTTAATTGGACGGAGGAAAATTAAGACATGTTTAAACTAATTTAAGACCTACAACACCATATTTCAGTGAATTTAAGACTTATTTTCAGGGTTTTCACCTTTAATGGACAGGACAGTAGAGAGTGTTGACAGGAAAGCGTGGGGAGCAGAGAGAGTTTAAGGAATAGCATAGGACCGCGAGGTGGGAATCGAACTCGGGTCCCCGTGAGCACTGGAACGCATGTGTCGACGCACTAACCACTACACCACTGGAGCAGACAATTTAAGACTTTTTAAGGCCTAAAATTTTAAAAGAGCTTAGAATATTAGTCAAGAAGATTGTGCTGAAGCTTTTTCCACATATTGACATTGCAAGATGCCAAAAAATTGCTGTAATTCCTCTCCTGTCTCTCCCCAACCGATTGAATTTTGATTTGCTGACAGCAAAACTGATCAGTAAAAACCTGGAAAACAACACTTGAGCCGTTGTAAATCTTGAAATGAGATTTAAAAATTAATATCTCCATCGGAGTGAACTCTGAGATTTGTAACCTTTTAGATTTTATTTTTTTATGCCCAAACACACACTCCACACTCACTAACATTCA